>NC_137138.1:26838474-27105974 GCF_949319135.1 Squalius cephalus | reverse complement strand
TTTTGCTACTCCTCCTTCAAAATTGGTCTAATTTTGTCCAAACATGTACTCAAATGATCTTCGGACTGAGCCGCATAAAAGTACTGTCCCCGATTTTTTTTATTCTTCTCTGATCAAAAGTTATGACGTCGCAAACTTAACGAGGTCGACCCAAAATTGGTTCAGAAGCTATAGCTCGGCCAAACTTTGATCAATCGAAACGAAAATTGGTACACTTCATCGGAAGCATGATCTGAGGTTCCATGCCAAAGTTGGGAACAGCGCCACCTACGGGTCATGAGATATGGAAAATGCATATTTTGGCCAATAACTTATGAACAGTTTGTCAGAAAATTATAAACTTGGTGTCTATCGATTCCTTGGGTCATGACAAATCCGTGGATATCGATTTTGCCATGATGGGATGTACCACGTGTCCGCCATTTTGAATGATGTCATAATTTGCAATATCTTTTAAACTATTTGAAATTTCTTCACCAAATTTGGTATGGATCATCATTAGCATGGCCCGAAGGTACATGAGAAGTTTGATCACAGCGCCACCTAGTGTTCCAGAGATATCATTGTTTTTTGAAAAAACACTTATAACTTTTGCCAACATTGCTTGAAATTTGATTTCTTTATGTCAATATATTCCTTGGCTTATGCCGATTTCAACGATATCTCATATGTTATTTTTCAACAATGTGACTGGCCGCCATATTGGAGCGAATGTAAAACAGTTTTTTCGCTACTCCTCCTTCAAAATTGGTCTAATTTTGTCCAAATATGTACTCAAATGATCTTCGGACTGAGCCGCATAAAAGTACTGTCCCCGATTTTTTTGCTCTACTGGAAAAAAAAAGTTATGATGTCGCAAACTTAACGAGGTCGACCCATAATTGGTTCAGAGGCTGTAACTTGTGAACAGTTTGTCACAAAATCATAAAATTGGTCTCTATCGATTCCTTGCGTCATGTCGAATCCGAGGATATCTTTTTTGCCAGGATTGGATGTACCACGTCATCATAAGCCATAAGCTACATCAGCATTAAGATAGCTTAGCATGCTAATCTGGTTAACTTGCTTTTGTGTGCTCATTCTTACACTGAAGCCTCTCATCTGAAGTTTGTGATTGTACATCCTCTGAGTGGTGCAGTCTGCTAAACCATGTGCTTCTAATCCTGAGCCGTTCTGGTTGTAGGTTCGAACCCTGTGTTGGATGAGTATAAAAATTGTGTTGATTCCTGTTTTGTTCAGGCATTTTTCTAATCTATTGCGCTAATGCTGCTTGTTTTGATTTCATCCATAAGTACTTCTGAACCTATCTGTTCTTCATGTACATTCTATTTCTGCTCTTTTTGCTCTTCTGGCTCCACATTGGCTAACCATAAGTTACATTAGCATTAAGATATCTTAGCATGCTTAACTGGTTGAGATGCTAAGTAATTCTTTTGTGTGCTTATTGTGTGCTCATTCTTAATCTGAAGCCTCTCCTCTGCAGCTTAAGCGTAAAATGCTAAACCATGTGCCATGAGCCCAAACCATTGTGTTACAGACATAGTGTCTTTCTGAAAAGTAACTCATTAGAATATGATATGTGGCACATTCATATAAAGATTAACGCTTGACTTGATTTATTGAACTTTGGCATCTTGGTAAAAATGTAAAAAAAAAACAGTTTTCCCAATGGTACTACTAGATGAGTAACAGTCACATCACCCAGAGGTTGTGAGTTCGAGTCCTGTCCAACTTCATAAAATGGTTTCTGTATTTTCCAGTTAAGTATTTTTTTAATCTTTCTTCTGGGATTAGAAACATTGTTTATTCTATGTTGAGTCTCACCTGAAGTCTTGAGTATTCAGAAAGTTTTGTGATCAAAAATGATTTCTATAGCAGTCCTTGACAATCTACTATTCTTGCAATGTAAGCATTTTCTTCATATTAATACTTTTTGCCTTTATGTGTTCATTCTCATGTCAATTTCCTTTTATGCATTGTGTGTAGTGAGCTAGAGAGTAGAAGGGTGTGATTTGATGTTGTCATGGTCTAAGTAAACCTATTTTTTTTTAATTAAGCTGGCTTTTATAAATTAAGTTAACTACATAAACTATTATACATGCATTTGTTTGGTTTAAAGCTTTAAGTATTGTTAAAGTTAAAATTAACATTCAGGTTGGACAACGTTTTAACTATTGTCCTGAAGACACTTACTAATTTTAGTATTTCAAAACAATAAAAATTCTTATTATTAGGGGCCAAGCCCCGAAGGGGCTATGGCACCTATTGTATCTGTTAGTTTTCTTATTATTATTATTAGGGGCCAAGCCCCGAAGGGGCTATGGCACCTATTGTATCTGTTAGTTTTCTTATTATTATTAGGGGCCAAGCCCCGAAGGGGCTATGGCACCTATTGTATCTGTTAGTTTTCTTATTATTATTAGGGGCCAAGCCCCGAAGGGGCTATGGCACCTATTGTATCTGTTAGTTTTCTTATTATTAGGGGCCAAGCCCCGAAGGGGCTATGGCACCTATTGTATCTGTTAGTTTTCTTATTATTATTATTAGGGGCCAAGCCCCGAAGGGGCTATGGCACCTATTGTATCTGTTAGTTTTCTTATTATTATTATTATTATTATTCTTCTTCCTCCTCTTGAAGTCTATGGCAGCCCTATGAACCATACATAGGAAAATGATGAAATTTGGCACACTTGTAGTGATGGTAATGAAAAGTAATTGTAGCAATTTTTGAGTCTCTAGGTCCAACTCTATAGCGCCACCAGCAGTTCAAAAATTCAACATTGAAATGGTTATAACTTTTGAACCCTTTGATCTAGAAAAATGAAACTTAGTACACCTGATTCATCTCATCATGCTGATTAGAACCAATATCTTACATTAAGACTCCGCCCATTACAGTAGTGGCCATTTTGAAAAGTACAGTATGCAGTTTTTTTGCTACTCCTCCTTCAAAATTGGTCTAATTTTGTCCAAACATGTACTCAAATGATCTTCGGACTGAGCCGCATAAAAGTACTGTCCCCGATTTTTTTTATTCTTCTCTGATCAAAAGTTATGACGTCGCAAACTTAACGAGGTCGACCCAAAATTGGTTCAGAAGCTATAGCTCGGCCAAACTTTGATCAATCGAAACGAAAATTGGTACACTTCATCGGAAGCATGATCTGAGGTTCCATGCCAAAGTTGGGAACAGCGCCACCTACGGGTCATGAGATATGGAAAATGCATATTTTGGCCAATAACTTATGAACAGTTTGTCAGAAAATTATAAACTTGGTGTCTATCGATTCCTTGGGTCATGACAAATCCGTGGATATCGATTTTGCCATGATGGGATGTACCACGTGTCCGCCATTTTGAATGATGTCATAATTTGCAATATCTTTTAAACTATTTGAAATTTCTTCACCAAATTTGGTATGGATCATCATTAGCATGGCCCGAAGGTACCTGAGAAATTTGATCACAGCGCCACCTAGTGTTCCAGAGATATCATTGTTTTTTGAAAAAACGCTTATAACTTTTGCTAACATTGCTTGAAATTTGATTTCTTTATGTCAATATATTCCTTGGCTTATGCCGATTTCAACGATATCTCATATGTTATTTATCAACAATGTGACTGGCCGCCATATTGGAGTGAATGTAAAACAGTTTTTTCGCTACTCCTCCTTCAAAATTGGTCTAATTTTGTCCAAACATGTACTCAAATGATCTTCGGACTGAGCCGCATAAAAGTACTGTCCCCGATTTTTTTGCTATACTGGAAAAAAAAAGTTATGATGTCGCAAACTTAATGAGGTCAACCCATAATTGGTTCAGAGGCTGTAACTTGTGAACAGTTTGTCACAAAATCATAAAATTGGTGTCTATCGATTCCTTGCGTCATGTCGAATCTGAGGATATCTATTTTGCCAGCATTGGATGTACCACATCATAAGCTATATTAGCATTAAGTTAGCTTAGCATGCTAATCTCGTTAACATGATTTTGTGTGCTCATTCACACACTGAAGCCTCTCCTCTGCAGCTTTGTAAAACATGTCCTCTGGGTGGCGCAAGTGGTTCAACCATGCGTCATGAATCCCGAACCATTGTGGTCGTGGGTTCGAGACCAGTGTGGGGCGACTTTGAAATTGTGTATAAAATAATAATTTAAATTCCTTCCGGCTCTGCACTGCTGTTGGTGCTTAAATGCTAGCTGTGCTGCTGTAATTGATGTGCTTACTGTGCTTGATGTACATTAAATTTCTGATGTTTTGCTCTTCTGGCTCCGCATTGCGCTACAGCGGCTGTTGCTTGCTCTGCCTTGCAGGGCTTGGCCCCGTATTGCTGCTTGCAGCTATATTAGCAATTGTTATTGTCAGAATAACAATTCTTCTTCTTCCGCCAATGGATGTCTATGGCAGCCCTATGAACCGTAAGTAGGAAAATGATGAAATTTGGCACACTTGTAGTGATGTCCATGAATAGTAAAAGTAGCAATTTTTGAGTCTCTAGGACCAACTCTATAGCGCCACCAGCAGTTCAAAAATTCAACATTGAAATGGTTATTACTTTTGAACCCTTTGATCTAGAAAAATGAAACTTAGTACACCTGATTCATCTCATCATGCTGATCAGAACCAATATCTTACATTAAGACTCCGCCCATTACAGTAGTGGCCATTTTGAAAAGTACAGTATGCAGTTTTTTTGCTACTCCTCCTTCAAAATTGGTCTAATTTTGTCCAAACATGTGCTCAAATGATCTTCGGACTGAGCCGCATAAAAGTACTGTCCCTGATTTTTTTGCTATACTGGAAAAAAAAAAGTTATGATGTCGCAAACTTAATGAGGTCGACCCAAAATTGGTTCAGAAGCTATAGCTCGGCCAAACTTTGATCAATCGAAACGAAAATTGGTACACTTCATCAGAAGCATTATCTGAGGTTCCATGCCAAAGTTGGGAACAGCGCCACCTATGGGTCATGAGATCTGGAAAATTGCTATTTTGGCCAATAACTTTTGAACAGTTTGTCAGAAAACCATAAATGTGGTATCTATGGATTCCTTGCATCATGCCGAATCCGTGGACACTGAATTATCCAAGATCGGATGAACCACGTCTCCACCATTTTGAATTTTGTCATAATTTGCAATAACTTTTAAACTATTTGACACATCTTCACAAAATTTAGTATGGATCATCGACACAATGTCCTGAAGGTCCATGAGAAGATTGAGCACAGCGCCACCTAGTGTTCCAGAGATATAAGGTCTTTTGCAAAAATGCTTATAACTCTTGAAAACATTGTTCAAATTTTGATTTCTTTATGTCACTACGTTCTTTGGCTTATGCCGATTCCGACGACATCTTATTTGTCATTTTCCAACAATTCGACTGTCCGCCATATTGGAACAAATGAAAAACAGTTTTTCCGCTACTCCTCTTTCAAATCTTGCTCAATTTTGCCACAAATTTTGATCAGATGTTCTTTGGAGTAAGCCGCACAGAAGTGAGTGAACAGATTTTTGATATTCGCTACTGTTCTTGAGATATTTGTCTCCAAAGTTGACCTAGCCTGTGTTTGTTGCCTTATGCTAGTTAGCTTAGCATAATCATTGGTTAGCATGCTAACCAGATGCCATTCTTTCTAATGTGGCTCTTTAGCTATCAGGTTAACCATAAGCTACATTAGCATTAAGCTAGCTTTGCATGCTAATCTCGTTAACATGTTATGGAAGTTTTTTGTGAACTCATTCTCACACTGAATCCTCTCCTCTGCTGCTTTGAAATTCACGTCCTATGAGTGGCGCAATGTGCTAAACCATGTGTCATGAATCCTTAACCAATATGGTTGTGGGTTCGAGTCCTGTGTGGGACAACTTTAAAATATTGTATAAAGTTGTCATTTCAATTCCTTCTGGCTCTGCACTGCTGTTGGTGCTTAAATGCTCGCTGCACTGCTGTGCTTGGTGTACATTTACATGTATATTCAATTTCTGCTCTTTTTGTTCTTCTGGCTCCGCACTGCTGTTGTTGCTTAAATGCTTGCTGCGCTGCTGTGCTTACAGTACTTGTAGATTGCTGTATTTTGTCTGCTTGCTGTGCCTTGCAGGGCTTGGCCCCGTATTGCTGCTTGCAGCTATATTTATTATTATTCTTCTTCCTCCTCTTGAAGTCTATGGCAGCCCTATGAACCATACATAGGAAAATGATGAAATTTGGCACACTTGTAGTGATGGTAATGAAAAGTAATTGTAGCAATTTTTGAGTCTCTAGGACCAACTCTATAGCGCCACCAGCAGTTCAAAAATCCAACATTGAAATGGTTATAACTTTTGAACCCTTTGATCTAGAAAAATGAAACTTAGTACACCTGATTTATCTCATCATGCTGATCAGAACCAATATCTTACATCAAGACTCCGCCCATTACAGTAGTGGCCATTTTGAAAAGTACAGTATGCAGTTTTTTTGCTACTCCTCCTTCAAAATTGGTCTAATTTTGTCCAAACATGTACTCAAATGATCTTCGGACTGAGCCGCATAAAAGTACTGTCCCCGATTTTTTTGCTATATTGGAAAAAAAAAAGTTATGATGTCGCAAACTTAACGAGGTCGACCCAAAATTGGTTCAGAAGCTATAGCTCGGCCAAACTTTGATCAATCGAAACGAAAATTGGTACACTTCATCGGAAGCATGATCTGAGGTTCCATGCCAAAGTTGGGAACAGCGCCACCTACGGGTCATGAGATATGGAAAATGCATATTTTGGCCAATAACTTATGAACAGTTTGTCAGAAAATTATAAACTTGGTGTCTATCGATTCCTTGGGTCATGACAAATCCGTGGATATCGATTTTGCCATGATGGGATGTACCACGTGTCCGCCATTTTGAATGATGTCATAATTTGCAATATCTTTTAAACTATTTGAAATTTCTTCACCAAATTTGGTATGGATCATCATTAGCATGGCCCGAAGGTACCTGAGAAATTTGATCACAGCGCCACCTAGTGTTCCAGAGATATCATTGTTTTTTGAAAAAACGCTTATAACTTTTGCTAACATTGCTTGAAATTTGATTTCTTTATGTCAATATATTCCTTGGCTTATGCCGATTTCAACGATATCTCATATGTTATTTATCAACAATGTGACTGGCCGCCATATTGGAGTGAATGTAAAACAGTTTTTTCGCTACTCCTCCTTCAAAATTGGTCTAATTTTGTCCAAACATGTACTCAAATGATCTTCGGACTGAGCCGCATAAAAGTACTGTCCCCGATTTTTTTGCTATACTGGAAAAAAAAAGTTATGATGTCGCAAACTTAATGAGGTCAACCCATAATTGGTTCAGAGGCTGTAACTTGTGAACAGTTTGTCACAAAATCATAAAATTGGTGTCTATCGATTCCTTGCGTCATGTCGAATCTGAGGATATCTATTTTGCCAGCATTGGATGTACCACATCATAAGCTATATTAGCATTAAGTTAGCTTAGCATGCTAATCTCGTTAACATGATTTTGTGTGCTCATTCACACACTGAAGCCTCTCCTCTGCAGCTTTGTAAAACATGTCCTCTGGGTGGCGCAAGTGGTTCAACCATGCGTCATGAATCCCGAACCATTGTGGTCGTGGGTTCGAGACCAGTGTGGGGCGACTTTGAAATTGTGTATAAAATAATAATTTAAATTCCTTCCGGCTCTGCACTGCTGTTGGTGCTTAAATGCTAGCTGTGCTGCTGTAATTGATGTGCTTGATGTACATTAAATTTCTGATGTTTTGCTCTTCTGGCTCCGCATTGCGCTACAGCGGCTGTTGCTTGCTCTGCCTTGCAGGGCTTGGCCCCGTATTGCTGCTTGTTATTATTATTATTATTCTTCTTCCTCCTCTTGAAGTCTATGGCAGCCCTATGAACCATACATAGGAAAATGATGAAATTTGGCACACTTGTAGTGATGGTAATGAAAAGTAATTGTAGCAATTTTTGAGTCTCTAGGTCCAACTCTATAGCGCCACCAGCAGTTCAAAAATTCAACATTGAAATGGTTATAACTTTTGAACCCTTTGATCTAGAAAAATGAAACTTAGTACACCTGATTCATCTCATCATGCTGATTAGAACCAATATCTTACATTAAGACTCCGCCCATTACAGTAGTGGCCATTTTGAAAAGTACAGTATGCAGTTTTTTTGCTACTCCTCCTTCAAAATTGGTCTAATTTTGTCCAAACATGTACTCAAATGATCTTCGGACTGAGCCGCATAAAAGTACTGTCCCCGATTTTTTTTATTCTTCTCTGATCAAAAGTTATGACGTCGCAAACTTAACGAGGTCGACCCAAAATTGGTTCAGAAGCTATAGCTCGGCCAAACTTTGATCAATCGAAACGAAAATTGGTACACTTCATCGGAAGCATGATCTGAGGTTCCATGCCAAAGTTGGGAACAGCGCCACCTACGGGTCATGAGATATGGAAAATGCATATTTTGGCCAATAACTTATGAACAGTTTGTCAGAAAATTATAAACTTGGTGTCTATCGATTCCTTGGGTCATGACAAATCCGTGGATATCGATTTTGCCATGATGGGATGTACCACGTGTCCGCCATTTTGAATGATGTCATAATTTGCAATATCTTTTAAACTATTTGAAATTTCTTCACCAAATTTGGTATGGATCATCATTAGCATGGCCCGAAGGTACATGAGAAGTTTGATCACAGCGCCACCTAGTGTTCCAGAGATATCATTGTTTTTTGAAAAAACACTTATAACTTTTGCCAACATTGCTTGAAATTTGATTTCTTTATGTCAATATATTCCTTGGCTTATGCCGATTTCAACGATATCTCATATGTTATTTTTCAACAATGTGACTGGCCGCCATATTGGAGCGAATGTAAAACAGTTTTTTCGCTACTCCTCCTTCAAAATTGGTCTAATTTTGTCCAAATATGTACTCAAATGATCTTCGGACTGAGCCGCATAAAAGTACTGTCCCCGATTTTTTTGCTCTACTGGAAAAAAAAAGTTATGATGTCGCAAACTTAACGAGGTCGACCCATAATTGGTTCAGAGGCTGTAACTTGTGAACAGTTTGTCACAAAATCATAAAATTGGTCTCTATCGATTCCTTGCGTCATGTCGAATCCGAGGATATCTTTTTTGCCAGGATTGGATGTACCACGTCATCATAAGCCATAAGCTACATCAGCATTAAGATAGCTTAGCATGCTAATCTGGTTAACTTGCTTTTGTGTGCTCATTCTTACACTGAAGCCTCTCATCTGAAGTTTGTGATTGTACATCCTCTGAGTGGTGCAGTCTGCTAAACCATGTGCTTCTAATCCTGAGCCGTTCTGGTTGTAGGTTCGAACCCTGTGTTGGATGAGTATAAAAATTGTGTTGATTCCTGTTTTGTTCAGGCATTTTTCTAATCTATTGCGCTAATGCTGCTTGTTTTGATTTCATCCATAAGTACTTCTGAACCTATCTGTTCTTCATGTACATTCTATTTCTGCTCTTTTTGCTCTTCTGGCTCCACATTGGCTAACCATAAGTTACATTAGCATTAAGATATCTTAGCATGCTTAACTGGTTGAGATGCTAAGTAATTCTTTTGTGTGCTTATTGTGTGCTCATTCTTAATCTGAAGCCTCTCCTCTGCAGCTTAAGCGTAAAATGCTAAACCATGTGCCATGAGCCCAAACCATTGTGTTACAGACATAGTGTCTTTCTGAAAAGTAACTCATTAGAATATGATATGTGGCACATTCATATAAAGATTAACGCTTGACTTGATTTATTGAACTTTGGCATCTTGGTAAAAATGTAAAAAAAAAACAGTTTTCCCAATGGTACTACTAGATGAGTAACAGTCACATCACCCAGAGGTTGTGAGTTCGAGTCCTGTCCAACTTCATAAAATGGTTTCTGTATTTTCCAGTTAAGTATTTTTTTAATCTTTCTTCTGGGATTAGAAACATTGTTTATTCTATGTTGAGTCTCACCTGAAGTCTTGAGTATTCAGAAAGTTTTGTGATCAAAAATGATTTCTATAGCAGTCCTTGACAATCTACTATTCTTGCAATGTAAGCATTTTCTTCATATTAATACTTTTTGCCTTTATGTGTTCATTCTCATGTCAATTTCCTTTTATGCATTGTGTGTAGTGAGCTAGAGAGTAGAAGGGTGTGATTTGATGTTGTCATGGTCTAAGTAAACCTATTTTTTTTTAATTAAGCTGGCTTTTATAAATTAAGTTAACTACATAAACTATTATACATGCATTTGTTTGGTTTAAAGCTTTAAGTATTGTTAAAGTTAAAATTAACATTCAGGTTGGACAACGTTTTAACTATTGTCCTGAAGACACTTACTAATTTTAGTATTTCAAAACAATAAAAATTCTTATTATTAGGGGCCAAGCCCCGAAGGGGCTATGGCACCTATTGTATCTGTTAGTTTTCTTATTATTATTATTAGGGGCCAAGCCCCGAAGGGGCTATGGCACCTATTGTATCTGTTAGTTTTCTTATTATTATTAGGGGCCAAGCCCCGAAGGGGCTATGGCACCTATTGTATCTGTTAGTTTTCTTATTATTATTATTAGGGGCCAAGCCCCGAAGGGGCTATGGCACCTATTGTATCTGTTAGTTTTCTTATTATTATTATTATTATTATTCTTCTTCCTCCTCTTGAAGTCTATGGCAGCCCTATGAACCATACATAGGAAAATGATGAAATTTGGCACACTTGTAGTGATGGTAATGAAAAGTAATTGTAGCAATTTTTGAGTCTCTAGGTCCAACTCTATAGCGCCACCAGCAGTTCAAAAATTCAACATTGAAATGGTTATAACTTTTGAACCCTTTGATCTAGAAAAATGAAACTTAGTACACCTGATTCATCTCATCATGCTGATTAGAACCAATATCTTACATTAAGACTCCGCCCATTACAGTAGTGGCCATTTTGAAAAGTACAGTATGCAGTTTTTTTGCTACTCCTCCTTCAAAATTGGTCTAATTTTGTCCAAACATGTACTCAAATGATCTTCGGACTGAGCCGCATAAAAGTACTGTCCCCGATTTTTTTTATTCTTCTCTGATCAAAAGTTATGACGTCGCAAACTTAACGAGGTCGACCCAAAATTGGTTCAGAAGCTATAGCTCGGCCAAACTTTGATCAATCGAAACGAAAATTGGTACACTTCATCGGAAGCATGATCTGAGGTTCCATGCCAAAGTTGGGAACAGCGCCACCTACGGGTCATGAGATATGGAAAATGCATATTTTGGCCAATAACTTATGAACAGTTTGTCAGAAAATTATAAACTTGGTGTCTATCGATTCCTTGAGTCATGACAAATCCGTGGATATCGATTTTGCCATGATGGGATGTACCACGTGTCCGCCATTTTGAATGATGTCATAATTTGCAATATCTTTTAAACTATTTGAAATTTCTTCACCAAATTTGGTATGGATCATCATTAGCATGGCCCGAAGGTACCTGAGAAATTTGATCACAGCGCCACCTAGTGTTCCAGAGATATCATTGTTTTTTGAAAAAACGCTTATAACTTTTGCTAACATTGCTTGAAATTTGATTTCTTTATGTCAATATATTCCTTGGCTTATGCCGATTTCAACGATATCTCATATGTTATTTATCAACAATGTGACTGGCCGCCATATTGGAGTGAATGTAAAACAGTTTTTTCGCTACTCCTCCTTCAAAATTGGTCTAATTTTGTCCAAACATGTACTCAAATGATCTTCGGACTGAGCCGCATAAAAGTACTGTCCCCGATTTTTTTGCTATACTGGAAAAAAAAAGTTATGATGTCGCAAACTTAATGAGGTCGACCCATAATTGGTTCAGAGGCTGTAACTTGTGAACAGTTTGTCACAAAATCATAAAATTGGTGTCTATCGATTCCTTGCGTCATGTCGAATCTGAGGATATCTATTTTGCCAGCATTGGATGTACCACATCATAAGCTATATTAGCATTAAGTTAGCTTAGCATGCTAATCTCGTTAACATGATTTTGTGTGCTCATTCACACACTGAAGCCTCTCCTCTGCAGCTTTGTAAAACATGTCCTCTGGGTGGCGCAAGTGGTTCAACCATGCGTCATGAATCCCGAACCATTGTGGTCGTGGGTTCGAGACCAGTGTGGGGCGACTTTGAAATTGTGTATAAAATAATAATTTAAATTCCTTCCGGCTCTGCACTGCTGTTGGTGCTTAAATGCTAGCTGTGCTGCTGTAATTGATGTGCTTACTGTGCTTGATGTACATTAAATTTCTGATGTTTTGCTCTTCTGGCTCCGCATTGCGCTACAGCGGCTGTTGCTTGCTCTGCCTTGCAGGGCTTGGCCCCGTATTGCTGCTTGCAGCTATATTTATTATTATTCTTCTTCCTCCTCTTGAAGTCTATGGCAGCCCTATGAACCATACATAGGAAAATGATGAAATTTGGCACACTTGTAGTGATGGTAATGAAAAGTAATTGTAGCAATTTTTGAGTCTCTAGGACCAACTCTATAGCGCCACCAGCAGTTCAAAAATCCAACATTGAAATGGTTATAACTTTTGAACCCTTTGATCTAGAAAAATGAAACTTAGTACACCTGATTTATCTCATCATGCTGATCAGAACCAATATCTTACATCAAGACTCCGCCCATTACAGTAGTGGCCATTTTGAAAAGTACAGTATGCAGTTTTTTTGCTACTCCTCCTTCAAAATTGGTCTAATTTTGTCCAAATATGTACTCAAATGATCTTCGGACTGAGCCGCATAAAAGTACTGTCCCCGATTTTTTTGCTATATTGGAAAAAAAAAAGTTATGATGTCGCAAACTTAACGAGGTCGACCCAAAATTGGTTCAGAAGCTATAGCTCGGCCAAACTTTGATCAATCGAAACGAAAATTGGTACACTTCATCGGAAGCATGATCTGAGGTTCCATGCCAAAGTTGGGAACAGCGCCACCTACGGGTCATGAGATATGGAAAATGCATATTTTGGCCAATAACTTATGAACAGTTTGTCAGAAAATTATAAACTTGGTGTCTATCGATTCCTTGGGTCATGACAAATCCGTGGATATCGATTTTGCCATGATGGGATGTACCACGTGTCCGCCATTTTGAATGATGTCATAATTTGCAATATCTTTTAAACTATTTGAAATTTCTTCACCAAATTTGGTATGGATCATCATTAGCATGGCCCGAAGGTACCTGAGAAATTTGATCACAGCGCCACCTAGTGTTCCAGAGATATCATTGTTTTTTGAAAAAACGCTTATAACTTTTGCTAACATTGCTTGAAATTTGATTTCTTTATGTCAATATATTCCTTGGCTTATGCCGATTTCAACGATATCTCATATGTTATTTATCAACAATGTGACTGGCCGCCATATTGGAGTGAATGTAAAACAGTTTTTTCGCTACTCCTCCTTCAAAATTGGTCTAATTTTGTCCAAACATGTACTCAAATGATCTTCGGACTGAGCCGCATAAAAGTACTGTCCCCGATTTTTTTGCTATACTGGAAAAAAAAAGTTATGATGTCGCAAACTTAATGAGGTCAACCCATAATTGGTTCAGAGGCTGTAACTTGTGAACAGTTTGTCACAAAATCATAAAATTGGTGTCTATCGATTCCTTGCGTCATGTCGAATCTGAGGATATCTATTTTGCCAGCATTGGATGTACCACATCATAAGCTATATTAGCATTAAGTTAGCTTAGCATGCTAATCTCGTTAACATGATTTTGTGTGCTCATTCACACACTGAAGCCTCTCCTCTGCAGCTTTGTAAAACATGTCCTCTGGGTGGCGCAAGTGGTTCAACCATGCGTCATGAATCCCGAACCATTGTGGTCGTGGGTTCGAGACCAGTGTGGGGCGACTTTGAAATTGTGTATAAAATAATAATTTAAATTCCTTCCGGCTCTGCACTGCTGTTGGTGCTTAAATGCTAGCTGTGCTGCTGTAATTGATGTGCTTACTGTGCTTGATGTACATTAAATTTCTGATGTTTTGCTCTTCTGGCTCCGCATTGCGCTACAGCGGCTGTTGCTTGCTCTGCCTTGCAGGGCTTGGCCCCGTATTGCTGCTTGTTATTATTATTATTCTTCTTCCTCCTCTTGAAGTCTATGGCAGCCCTATGAACCATACATAGGAAAATGATGAAATTTGGCACACTTGTAGTGATGGTAATGAAAAGTAATTGTAGCAATTTTTGAGTCTCTAGGACCAACTCTATAGCGCCACCAGCAGTTCAAAAATCCAACATTGAAATGGTTATAACTTTTGAACCCTTTGATCTAGAAAAATGAAACTTAGTACACCTGATTTATCTCATCATGCTGATCAGAACCAATATCTTACATCAAGACTCCGCCCATTACAGTAGTGGCCATTTTGAAAAGTACAGTATGCAGTTTTTTTGCTACTCCTCCTTCAAAATTGGTCTAATTTTGTCCAAACATGTACTCAAATGATCTTCGGACTGAGCCGCATAAAAGTACTGTCCCCGATTTTTTTGCTATATTGGAAAAAAAAAAGTTATGATGTCGCAAACTTAACGAGGTCGACCCAAAATTGGTTCAGAAGCTATAGCTCGGCCAAACTTTGATCAATCGAAACGAAAATTGGTACACTTCATCGGAAGCATGATCTGAGGTTCCATGCCAAAGTTGGGAACAGCGCCACCTACGGGTCATGAGATATGGAAAATGCATATTTTGGCCAATAACTTATGAACAGTTTGTCAGAAAATTATAAACTTGGTGTCTATCGATTCCTTGGGTCATGACAAATCCGTGGATATCGATTTTGCCATGATGGGATGTACCACGTGTCCGCCATTTTGAATGATGTCATAATTTGCAATATCTTTTAAACTATTTGAAATTTCTTCACCAAATTTGGTATGGATCATCATTAGCATGGCCCGAAGGTACCTGAGAAATTTGATCACAGCGCCACCTAGTGTTCCAGAGATATCATTGTTTTTTGAAAAAACGCTTATAACTTTTGCTAACATTGCTTGAAATTTGATTTCTTTATGTCAATATATTCCTTGGCTTATGCCGATTTCAACGATATCTCATATGTTATTTATCAACAATGTGACTGGCCGCCATATTGGAGTGAATGTAAAACAGTTTTTTCGCTACTCCTCCTTCAAAATTGGTCTAATTTTGTCCAAACATGTACTCAAATGATCTTCGGACTGAGCCGCATAAAAGTACTGTCCCCGATTTTTTTGCTATACTGGAAAAAAAAAGTTATGATGTCGCAAACTTAATGAGGTCAACCCATAATTGGTTCAGAGGCTGTAACTTGTGAACAGTTTGTCACAAAATCATAAAATTGGTGTCTATCGATTCCTTGCGTCATGTCGAATCTGAGGATATCTATTTTGCCAGCATTGGATGTACCACATCATAAGCTATATTAGCATTAAGTTAGCTTAGCATGCTAATCTCGTTAACATGATTTTGTGTGCTCATTCACACACTGAAGCCTCTCCTCTGCAGCTTTGTAAAACATGTCCTCTGGGTGGCGCAAGTGGTTCAACCATGCGTCATGAATCCCGAACCATTGTGGTCGTGGGTTCGAGACCAGTGTGGGGCGACTTTGAAATTGTGTATAAAATAATAATTTAAATTCCTTCCGGCTCTGCACTGCTGTTGGTGCTTAAATGCTAGCTGTGCTGCTGTAATTGATGTGCTTACTGTGCTTGATGTACATTAAATTTCTGATGTTTTGCTCTTCTGGCTCCGCATTGCGCTACAGCGGCTGTTGCTTGCTCTGCCTTGCAGGGCTTGGCCCCGTATTGCTGCTTGCAGCTATATTTATTATTATTATTATTCTTCTCCGCATTTAATTGCATTTTTGAGGGCCTAAACATGCTCGAAAACTCACAAAACTTTGCACACGCATCAGAACTGGCGAAAATTTACATCTGATATAGGTTTCAGAATTGGACGGGGCAAAATGGCTCGATAGCGCCACCTATAAAATTTCAACGGAGTGCGCCTCCCGCAACGTTCCACGTACGTGCACGAAATTCGGTACATACATGTAATGACCTAATACCTACAAAAAAGTCTCTTGGAGCATAGCCCTAAACACAACAGGAAGTCAGCCATTTTGAACTTCCTCTCAGATTTTTGTGCAGTTTTTGCCATTTTCAGGCCTCGTACTTTAACGAACTCCTCCTACAGTTTTAATCTGATCATCTTCAAATTTGGTGAGTGTAATCTTAAGGCCTTTGCGACGTTAAATTGCGAAGATCTTGAGTTTTCGTCAAAGGGCGGGTCCTCGGCGGCCTGATAAATTTCGATGTTTCGCCATGAAACAGGAAGTTGTTGTAACTCAGGCATGGAATGTCCAATCTGCCCCAAACTTCACACGTTTGATAAGAGTTCTGTCCTGAACACATGACCATGCTCATATTCAGTTATAGTCATAGCGCCACCTGCTGGCAACAGGAAGTGACATGTTTAACACTGTTATGGACTCCTAATAACATATAAAAAAGTGCCAGCAAGTGCTAAACATGCTAACAACATACTAGAAGCATGCTAAAACATGCTAGCAAACTCTTAGCTAAGTGCTAAAGCATGCTATTATTGCAATTAAATAGGAATTTGCTGTAACTCAGGCATGGAATGTCCAATCTGCCCCAAACTTCACACTTTTGATAAGCGTTCTGTACTGAACACATCTACTGTCATGATTCTGCACTCGTGTCCGTGATTTTCTTTAGTCTTGAGGCAGAATCATGACAGACCCGTGTTTTGTGTGCAAGCACATGGCCTTTTGTTTGTGCCATGTGCTTGTGTTGTCTCGTTCTCTTGCCCCGCCCCCTTGTTATCTCATCTTGTAATTATTAGATTATTGCTTTACCTGTGTCACCTGTTCCTGATTAGTTTCTCCCTATTTTATCCCCTTGTGTTTGCTGTCCTGTGCTGGTTCATTGTTAATCACTGTGAGATCTGTTCCTGAGTAAGTCTGTTGAAGGTCCTGTTGAAAGTCTTGTCTAAGTAGTAGTATTGTTCCTGTTTCTGTTTTAGTCTAGTTTGCAAAGTGTTAGTCTAGTCTAGTCATCTCTTGTCTGTCTTGCCCTTGTTTTGCCCCCTCGTGGGTTTTGTTTTCTGGTTTTTGCTTAAATAAACCTTTTGTGTTGCACATATCGTCTGCGTTTGGGTTCTACCTCCAACCACCATAACATCTACATGAGAATATTCAGTTATAGTAATAGCGCCACCTACTGGTAACAGGAAGTGTCATGTTTAACACGTTGATGCCATTCTAGCAACATGTTAAAAATGCCATTGACTTCTAAACATGTTAGAAACATGTTAAAACATGCTAGCAATACTTAGCTAAGTGCTAAAGCATGCTAATTCAATGAAACAGGATGTTGTTGTTACTCAAGAAGGCAATGTCCAATCTGCGCCAAACTTCACACTTTTAATAAACGTTCTATCCTGAACACATGACCATGCTCATATTCAGTTACAGTCATAGTGCCACCTGCTGGCAACAGGAAGTGACATGTTAAACACTGTTGTGGACATATAAAAACATATAAAAAAGTGCCAGCAAGTGCTAAACATGCTAACAACATACTAGAAACATGCTAAAACATGCTAGCAAACACTTAGCTAAGTGCTAAAGCATGCAAATGCTGCAATTAAATAGGAATTTGCTGTAACACAGGCATGGAATGTCCAATCTGCCCCAAATTTCACACGTTTGATAAGAGTCATGGCCTGAACACATCTACATGAGAATATTCAGTTATAGTAATAGCGCCACCTGCTGTCAACAGGAAGTGACATGTTTAACACTGTTGTGGTCTCCTAATAACATATAAAAAAGAGCCAGCAAGTGCTAAACAGGTTAGCAACATACTAGAAACATGCTAGCAAACACTTAGTTAAGTGCTAAAGCATGCTATTACTGCAATTAAATAGGAATTTGCTGTAACTCAGGCATGGAATGTCCAATCTGCCCTAAACTTCACACGTTTGATAAGAATCATGGCCTGAACACATGTCTATGCTCAAATTCAGTTATAGTAATAGCGCCACCTACTGGCAACAGGAAGTGACATGTTTAACACGTTGATGCCGTTCTAGCAACATGTTAAAAATGCCATTGAGTTCTAAACATGCTAGAAACATATTAAAACATGCTAGCAATACTTAGCTAAGTGCTAAAGCATGCTAATTCAATGAAACAGGACTTTGTTGTTACTCAAGAAGGCAATGTACAATCTACCCCAAACTTCACATGTTTGATAAGAGTTATCTCTTGAACACATGTCCATGCTCATATTTAGTTATAGTCATAGCGCCACCTGCTGGCAACAGGAAGTGACGTTTAACACTGTTCTTGACTCCTAATAACATATAAAAAAATGCCAGTAGATGCTAAACATCCTACCAACATACTAGAGACATAATAAAACATACTAGCAAACACTTAGCTAAGTGCTAAAGAATGATATTACTGCAATTAAATATGAATTTGCTGTAACTCAGGCATGGAATGTCCAATCTGCCCCAAACTTCACACTTTTGATAAGCGTTCTGTCCTGAACACATGACCATGCTTATATTCAGTTACAGTAATAGCGCCACCTGCTGGCAACAGGAAGTGACATGTTTAACACTGTTATGGACTCCTAATAACATATAAAAAAGTGCCAGCAAGTGTTAAACATGCTAACAACATACTAGAAACATGCTAAAACATGCTAGCAAACTCTTAGCTAAGTGCTAAAGCATGCTATTATTGCAATTAAATAGGAATTTGCTGTAACTCAGGCATGGAATGTCCAATCTGCCCCAAACTTCACACTTTTGATAAGAGTCATGGCCTGAACACATCTACATGAGAATGTTCAGTTATAGTAATAGCGCCACCTACTGGCAACAGGAAGTGACATGTTTAACACGTTGATGCCGTTCTAGCAACATGTTAAAAATGCCATTGAGTTCTAAACATGCTAGAAACATATTAAAACATGCTAGTAATGCTTAGCTAAGTGCTAAAGAATGCTAATTCAATGAAACATGACTTTGTTGTTACTCAAGAAGGCAATGTCCAATTTGCACCAAACTTCACAAGTTTGATAAGAGTTCTGTCCTGAACACACATCCATGCTCATATTCAGTTATAGTCATAACGCCACCTACTGGCAACAGAAACTGACATGGTTAACACAGTAATGCAGTACTAACCACATAATTATTGTGTACTAAGCATGCTAGAAACAGACTAAACATGCTAGCAACACTTAGCTGAGTCATGAAGCATGCTATTATCACCATTATACAAAACATTTTGTAACTGACTTTGACATACTCTTACTATATATACCTCCTTAAATGTACATTTCCCAACCATGCTCTGTCTTCCTAAAGCCACCGAGTGTTGATGGCACAGGTGCGAGGGCCCTTTCATCGCTGCTTGCAGCTTTAATTAGGGCCCGAGCACCGATGGTGTGAGGACCCTCTTGGAATTGCTCTGTTTATTAGGGCCCGAGCACCGATGGTGTGAGGACCCTCTTGGAATTGCTCTGTTTATTATTAGGGCCCGAGCACCGATGGTGTGAGGACCCTCTTGGAATTGCTCTGTTTATTAGGGCCCGAGCACCGATGGTGTGAGGACCCTCTTGGAATTGCTCTGTTTATTATTATTATTATTATTCTTCTCCGCATTTAATTGCATTTTTGAGGGCCTAAACATGCTCGAAAACTCACAAAACTTTGGACACGCGTCAGAACTGGCGAAAATTTACATCTGATATAGGTTTCAGAATTGGACGGGGCAAAATGGCTCGATAGCGCCACCTATAAAAGTTCAACGGAGTGCGCCTCCCGCAACGTTCCACGTACGTGCACGAAATTCGGTACATACATGTAATGACCTAATACCTACAAAAAAGTCTCTTGGAGCATAGCCCTAAACACAACAGGAAGTCAGCCATTTTGAACTTCCTCTCAGATTTTTGTGCAGTTTTTGCCATTTTCAGGCCTCATACTTTAACGAACTCCTCCTACAGTTTTAATCTGATCATCTTCAAATTTGGTGAGTGTAATCTTAAGGCCTTTGCGACGTTAAATTGCGAAGATCTTGAGTTTTCGTCGAAGGGCGGGTCCTCGGCGGCCTGACAAATTTCGATGTTTCGCCATGAAACAGGAAGTTGCTGTAACTCAGGCATGGAATGTCCAATCTGCCCCAAACTTCACACGTTTGATAAGAGTTCTGTCCTGAACACATGACCATGCTCATATTCAGTTATAGTCATAGCGCCACCTGCTGGCAACAGGAAGTGACATGTTTAACACTGTTATGGACTCCTAATAACATATAAAAAAGTGCCAGCAAGTGCTAAACATGCTAACAACATACTAGAAGCATGCTAAAACATGCTAGCAAACTCTTAGCTAAGTGCTAAAGCATGCTATTATTGCAATTAAATAGGAATTTGCTGTAACTCAGGCATGGAATGTCCAATCTTCCTCAAACTTCACACTTTTGACAAGCGTTCTGTCCTGAACACATCTACATGAGAATATTCAGTTATAGTAATAGCGCCACCTACTGGTAACAGGAAGTGTCATGTTTAACACGTTGATGCCATTCTAGCAACATGTTAAAAATGCCATTGACTTCTAAACATGCTAGAAACATGTTAAAACATGCTAGCAATACTTAGCTAAGTGCTAAAGCATGCTAATTCAATGAAACAGGATGTTGTTGTTACGCAAGAAGGCAATGTCCATTCTGCACCAAACTTCACACTTTTAATAAACGTTCTGTCCTGAACACATGACCATGCTCATATTCAGTTACAGTCATAGTGCCACCTGCTGGCAACAGGAAGTGACATGTTAAACACTGTTGTGGACATATAAAAACATATAAAAAAAGTGCCATCAAGTGCTAAACATGCTAACAACATACTAGAAACATGCTAAAACATGCTAGCAAACACTTAGCTAAGTGCTAAAGCATGCTATTGCTGCAATTAAATAGGAATTTGCTGTAACACAGGCATGGAATGTCCAATCTGCCCCAAACGTCACACGTTTGATAAGAGTCATGGCCTGAACACATCTACATGAGAATATTCAGTTATAGTAATAGCGCCACCTACTGGTAACAGGAAGTGTCATGTTTAACACGTTGATGCCGTTCTAGCAAGATGTTAAAAATGCCATTGACTTCTAAACATGCTAGAAACATGTTAAAACATACTAGCAAAACTTAGCTGAGTGCTAAAGCATGCTAATTCAATGAAACAGGATGTTGTTGTTACTCAAGAAGGCAATGTCTAATCTGCCCCAAACTTCACACTTTTGATAAGCGTTCTGTCCTGAACACATGACCATGCTCATATTCAGTTACAGTCATAGCGCCACCTGCTGGCAACAGGAAGTGACATGTTAAACACTGTTGTGGACTCCTAATAACATATAAAAAAGTGCCAGCATGTGCTAAACATGCTAACAACATACTAGAAACATGCTAAAACATGCTATCAATCACTTAGATAAGTGCTAAATCATGATATTACTGCAATTAAATGGGAATTTGTTGTAACACAGGCATGGGATGTTCAATCTACCCCAAACTTAATATGTAACATGCAAGAAACATGCTAGCAACACTTAGCTAAGTTCTAAAGCATGCTATAAAAGCTCAAGGAAGTTGTTGTAACTTAAGCATAAAATGTCCAATCTACCCCAAACTTCACACGTTTGATAAGAGTTATCTTTTGAACACATGTCCATGCTCATATTCAGTTATAGTCATAGCGCCGCCTGCTGGCAAAAGGAAGTGACGTTTAACACTGTTCTGGACTCCTAATAACATATAAAAAAATGCCAGTAGGTGCTAAACATCCTACCAACATACTAGAGACATGCTAAAACATACTAGCAAACACTTAGCTAAGTGCTAAAGCATGATATAACTGCAATTAAATATGAATTTGCTGTAACTCAGGCATGCAATGTCCAATCTACCCCAAAATTAATATGTAAAATGCTAGAAACATCATAAAACATGCTAGAAATGCTAAAGGAAGTTGTTGTAACTCAAGCATACAATGTCCAATCTGCCCCAAACTTCACATGTTTGATAAAAGTCCTGCACTGAACACATCTACATAGCGATATTCAGATATAGACATAGCCCCAACTACTGGCAACATAAAATGACATGGTTAACACAGTAATGCAGTACTAACCACATAATTATTGTGTACTAAGCATGCTAGAAACATACTAAACATGCTAGCAACACTTAGCTGAGTCATGAAGCATGCTATTAACACCATTATACGAAACATTTTGTAACTGACTTTGACATACTCTTACTATATATACCTCCTTAAATGTGCATTGCCCAACCATGCTCTGTCTTCCTAAAGCCACCGAGTGTTGATGGCACGGGTGCGAGGGCCCTTTCATCGCTGCTTGCAGCTTTAATTATTATTATTATTATTATTATTTTGTCAACCTTTCGGGCACTTTTGGGGCCCTTAACATGCTCGAAAACTCTTGAAATTTTGCACACAGGTCAGAACCCGCGGCCATCAGGGCCAGGCTGAAGCTGGTACCCGGGCGTGGCAGGGGGCCTCGACAGCGCCCCCTGGAACGGGATCCGAACACTTGTCCATAAATCAGACACGCTTGCATGTAATAATATGAAACTCGGTACACATATAGACCTCATCGGGCCGAACAACTTTCGTGCTCTAAGTTTTACGCCAGACCAACAGGAAGTCGGCTATTATGGGTTGTTTGGAAACGCATGCTGTGGAATTTGATGTACTCCTCCTAGGAAATTCATCCATTCGCCTCCAAACTCGGTCGGCATGAAGTCAAGACATTGAGGATGCTAAATTGCGGACGGATTTTTGATATCTCGAACGGTTTGGCCGTGGCAAGGAAACGAATTTATGGCGAATAATTCAAACAGGAAGTGTGTTATAACTTCTGCATACATTAACTGATCTTGATGAAACTTCAGCAGTGTGTTAGTTGTAAGAGGCCGATCACATGGATGTGACATTTGTGAGTCAAAGTTATAGCGCCACCAACTGGCAACAGGAAGTGTGTCACTTTCAAAATGCTTTGAAATCACCCTCTTATTTTTACCCGATTTGCTTCAAACTTTATGTGTATAATGTAAACACACGGCAGATGTAGACCTGTGAAAGGATTATTGATATCTTAGATACTGTTGCCGTGGCAACGCATCAAACTTTACTATTCTTTTCGGATGCTTTTGAGACTCTTCACATGCTTGAAAATGCATGAAACTCGACAGACACATCACATTTATTATCCAGTAGACATGTGCAAAGTTTCAGAAACGGGCGTGGTGAAATGGCTCAGTAATAATAATAATAATAAATTTATTTTGTATAGCGCCTTTAAAAGTAGCTTTCTCAAAGCGCTTTACAGACAAGCATAACAGCAAATGAATAAACACAATGGAAATACAAAACAAATAAACACATAAAATCAAGTTCATGTAAAAGCAATCCTAAAATAAAATGTTTTAAGAAGAGATTTAAAAGTCACTAATGTACTTGCTTCCCTGATGTCGGCCGGGAGAGAATTCCAGAGCTTAGGAGCATAGACAGAAAATGCTCGGTCACCCCACGTATGAAGCCGTGTCTTCGGAACAACCAAAAGACCACTCTGAGAGGAGCGCAAATTGCGACGTGGTGTGTAGGGGATTAATAAGTCAGTCAAATACTGAGGTGCCAGATTGTGCAGAGATTTATAGGCCAGCATAAGGATTTTAAAATCAATACGGTACCTAACAGGTAGCCAGTGCAGGGACTCCAAGACCGGGGTTATATGGTCCCTGGCCCTGACCCCAGAAAGTACTCTAGCAGCTGAATTTTGAAGATATTGTAATTTATCCAATGATGATTTAGATACCCCAGCTAGAAGACCATTGCAGTAGTCAATGCGCGAAAAGACAAAAGAGTTTATCAACTTCTCAGCTACCGAAAAGGACAACATAGGACGTAGCCGGGCTATATTTCTAAGGTGATAAAATGATGTCTTAACTGTATTCTGGACAAAAGGCTCAAATGACAGTGTGGCATCAAATATGACACCCAGATTTTTTAATTTGGTCTTAAACTCCAGTGCAACGCCATCAACAGACAGAGTAGGAGACCCAACCTTTCGCAGTTGATGTGGAGATCCAAGGAGCATAACTTCTGTTTTTGAGCCGTTTAGAGACAGAAAATTATTGGACATCCAAGTCTTTATCTCAGCAATACAGTTAGAAAGATGCCCAACGTTCACTTGCTGACCCGGTCTAGTATGTATATAAATCTGTGTATCATCAGCATAAAGGTGATAGTTAAGGTTGAGAGATTGTAGTAATTGACCAAGTGGATAGATGTACATACTAAAGAGTAAAGGACCCAAGACTGACCCTTGTGGAACACCCGTATGAACAGAACCAACTTTGGACCTATAACCACCCATGAAAACAAATTGACTGCGGTCAGTGAAATAGGACTTGAACCAGTCAAGAACAGTCTCTGACAAGCCAAATACATGTTCGAGGCGATCGAGTAGTAGGGCATGGTCAATAGTGTCGAAGGCTGAACTGAGATCCAAGAGAATGAGAACGGACGTGGAGCCGGAGTCGGAGGCAATTAGTAAGTCATTAGCGACTTTCACCAACGCAGTCTCAGTGCTGTGTAATTTTCGAAATCCTGATTGATGTGGCTCACATAGTTTATTTTCAATTAAGTGTTTGTTTAATTGAGCTGCAACCACACCCTCCAAGATTTTAGACAGAAATGATAGATTTGAGATTGGGCGATAATTTGACAGATTTCTCACATCAGAATTTTGCTTTTTTAAAACAGGAGTGACTGCAGCAGTTTTAAGTGCTGCTGGCACCTCCCCAATTGATAAAGAGTCATTTATTATAGCAAGAACTGAGGGACATAAAGGACCAAAGCAAGATTTAAACAGGCCACCAGGCATGGGATCAAGTATGCAGGTGGTAGCTTTCATACTAGAAACCTGGTTGCAAAGCATCTCAGGTTGTAATAAAGTAAATTTGGATAAAGGAATGCCAGAGAACCTAGGAGTATTAACTGTAAGATCGGCAGACTGCAAGGAATGAATATTTGTGCGAATATTGTAAATTTTTTCACTGAAAGATTTGAGAAACTCATTACACAGCCAGTCAGATGAAGTCAGAGAACTGACACTATCTACATTAAGTAGACTGTTAATTGTGTGAAAGAGCTTCCTGGGATTGCTTTGATTATTATCAATAATATTTGAGAAATAGGCAGATCTTGCAGTTTCAATGGCTACTCTGTAGTTTGACAAGCAATCTTTCCAGGCCTGGTGGAACACATTTAAACCAGAGTGACGCCATTTTCGCTCTAATTTCCGACACACAGCCTTCTGTGTACGCAAATCACCATTATACCAGGGGGCTGACTGTGCAAATGAAACATTACGTGTTTTTATGGGTGCAAAGATGTCCAAGTTGGCTGTAAGGACATTATTAAATACTGAAATTTTATCCTCAAGAGGAGCAGAAGACATGCCAACTAATGAAGATACAATCGAGTTTGCAAAGGTAGCATGATCAATTGATTGCCATTTACGGAAAGAAATAGTTCGTGAAGTCTCTCTACTAGAATGAAATGTCTCAATATTAAAAAAGATAGCTAGATGATCAGAAAGTCCAGTATCCACAACAGAGAGATTAGAAAGAGATGAGTCATTTGCAATAATTAAATCTAACGTGTGTCCTTTACAGTGAGTGGGGACATTTACAAACTGAGAAAAATTAAAACAGTCCAAGAGTGATAGAAAATCCTTGGCCAAGGGACAGGCTTTCTGATCTACATGCAGGTTAAAATCACCCAGAATCAAAATTCTCTTAAATCTGACGGACAATATAGAGAGAAGATCAGCAAACTCAGACAGAAAGTCCTTATTCAGTTTAGGAGGTCGATAGATAGTGACCATGGCAGAATGGAGAGCAGAGTGAGTATCAGACACATTTAAAACAAGACATTCAAAAGTTTTAAAAGGAGGAACGGATACAGGGTGAATCTTGTATTGCAGTTTGTAAAGAACTATAATACCACCACCTCTACCTGTAGTTCGTGAAACGTCAATGAGTCCGAAGCCCGCGGGAGTCAGCTGATTAAAAAGAAAACCATCGTCCTGTTTGTGCCATGTTTCCGTGATGAAAAACAAGTCCAGCTTCTTGTCCATGATAAAATCCGCCAGCAATAGAGCTTTGTTGTTCACAGAGCGCGCGTTTAGTAGCGCGGCTTTTAAAGGGCTTGCAGACACCGCATCACAGAAATGCCGCTCGTACGGCAGAGCAGAAAAGTTAGTAAGATCAACCCCGGAGGAAGACAGTCTTGTAATCCTTCGCCGGCAGTTCAATACTGGGATGGAGGACGACGAGGAAGAGATGTAGCTTCGTCCTGTGCTCCGATGAATATACCGCTTGGGCCGCAGTAATCCAGTCCTGTCACAGTGGTCATAGGTGTCCCCCGACAGATAGTAATTCCGCTTCAGGGATAAGAGCTGGCGAGAGGTGTACTGTAAGGCCATGTTCATTAAAGCCTCGTCTGCGTCAGCTCCCAATAAGCCTAACTGTGAGTCCACAGAGCCGATAGAAAGCAACCAGGCCAACACCAAGAAAAACAATTTCCCGGCAAACATGAAGAGAGCACACCGCATCACAACGGATAGAGAGGAGCGGCAGCCAGAGCGCGCCAGCGTACCCTGCTCACCCGTCAACCGGAAGTCGGAAAATGAATGTGACCAGTTCGCAGTAGCGCCACCTTTAGTCAAAAATGGGGGCTTAGTTTTTCCTAGAATCACAAAACTTCATAGGTGTATTGTTCTCATCAAGCCGGACAACTTTCTAATTTACAGTCATAACCTCAGACCACCAGGAAGTCAGATATTTTGGTTTGAATGTGGATTTTCTGGAGAATTTTCTCTCTCTCTCTGTGTGTCTGTGTGTGTGTGGGGGGGGGGGGGGGGGATGGGATGGGGGTTGTATATTCCATTTAATCTTTGTTTTTCAAGGTTTCAGGGGCTTTTGGGGCCCTTAACGTGCTCAAAAACTCTTGAAACTTTACACACAGGTCAGAACCCACGGTCATCAGGGCCGGGCTGAAGCTGGTACCCGGGCGTGGCAGGGGGGCTCAACAGCGCCCCCTTGAACACGGTCTGAAAACTTGGTCCATATATCAAACATGCTTGCATGAATTAATATGAAACTCAGTACATATATAGACATCATCAGGCCGAACAACTTCCGCACTCTAAGTTATTAGATCCGCCCAACAGGAAGTCGGCTATTATGGGTTGTTTGAAAAACGCATGCTGTGGAATTTGATGTACTCATCCTAGAGAATTCATCCAATCGCCTCCAAACTCGGTCAGCATGAAGTCAAGTCATTGAGGATGCTAAATTGCGGACGGATTTTTGATATCTCGAACAGTTTGGCTGTGGCGAGGACACGAATTTATGGCGAGAAAAGAGAAACACGAAGTGTTATAACTTCTGCACACATTAACTGATCTTGATGAAACTTCAGCAGTGTGTTCATGGTAAGAGGCCGGTCAGATGGATGTAACTATTGTGAGTCAAAGTTATAGCGCCACCAACTGGTAGCAGGAAGTGTGTCACTTTAAAAATGCTTTTGACAAAAGTGGGGGGTTACTTTTACCCACAGTTACAAAAATCAGTACGCATATTGGTCTCATCGAGCCGGACAACTTTCTAATTTACAGTCATTAGCTCCGAGCAACAGGAAGTCAGATATTTTGGTTTGAATGTGGATTTTTTGGATATGTCAGACTCTGAGTTTTTAGCTACTCCTCCTAAGTGGTTTATTTTATTCACACCAAACTTTTTCAACATGATAAAAATACATTAAAGATATATATGTATATATATATATATATATATATATATATATATATATATATATATATATAAATATAGCTGCGAGCAGCGATGAAGGGCCAAAGCCGGCGGCACCGCCACCCCGGTGCCTTTAGGTAACTAAAGGCACCGGGGTTGCGGTGCCACCGGCTTGGGCCCGTAATCGCTGCTCGCAGCTATATTTATTAGGGCCCAAGCCCTGAAAGGGCGAAGGCCCTATTGTTTTCGGTAGGATTATTATTAGGGCCCAAGCCCTGAAAGGGCGAAGGCCCTATTGTTTCCGGTAGGATTATTTATTATTATTATTATTATTATTTTGTCAACCTTTCGGGCACTTTTGGGGTCCTTAACATGCTCAAAAACTCTTGAAATTTTGCACACACGTCAGAACCCGCGGCCATCAGGGCCGGACTGAAGCTGGTACCCGGGCGTGGCAGGGGGGCTCGACAGCGCCCCCTGGAACGGGATCCGAACACTTGTCCATAAATCAGACACGCTTGCATGTAATAATATGAAACTCGGTACACATATAGAACTCATCGGGCCGAACAACTTTCGTGCTCTAAGTTTTACGCCAGCCCAACAGGAAGTCGGCTATTTAGGGTTGTTTGGAAACGCATGCTGTGGAATTTAAAGTACTCCTCCTAGGGAATTCATCGATTCGCCTCCAAACTCGGTGTGCATGAAGTCAAGACATTGAGGATGCTAAATTGCGGACGGATTTTTGATATCTCGAACGGTTTGGCCGTGGCGAGGAAACGAATTTATGGCGAAAAAATGAAACAGGAAGTGTGTTATAACTTCTGCATACATTAACTGATCTTGATGAAACTTCAGCAGTGTGTTCGTTGTAAGAGGCCGATCGCACAGATGTGACTATTGTGAGTCAAAGTTATAGCGCCACCAACAGGCAGCAGGAAGTACATCACTATTAAAATGCTTTGAAATCACTGTCTTATTTTTACCAGATTTGCTTCAAACTTTATGTGTACAATGTAGACACACGGCAGATGTAAACCTGTGAAAGGATTATTGATATCTTAGATACTGTTGCCGTGGCAACGCATCAAACTTTAATATTCTTTTTTTATGCTTTTGAGACTCTTAACATACTTGAAATTGCATGAAACTCGACAGACACATCACATTTATTATCCAGTAGACATGTGCAAAGTTTCAGAAACGGGCGTGGTGAGGGGCTCAGTAGCGCCACCTTTAGTCATAAGTGGGGGTGTTAGTTTTATCAACAGCAACAAAACTTGGTATGTGTATTGTTCTCATCAAGACGGACAACTTTCTAATTTACATGAACCATCTCTGACCAACAGGAAGAGAGATATTTTGGTTTGAATGTGGATTTTCTGAAGAATTTTCTCTCCCTCTCTGTGTCTGTGTGTGTGTGAGGGGAGGGGGGGATTTGACTATTGCTTTTATATTGTTAATCAAGGTTTCAGGGGCTTTTGGGGTCCTTAACGTGCTCAAAAACTCTTGAAACTTTGCACACAGGTCAGAACCCACGGCCATCAGGGCCGGGCTGAAGCTGGGACCCGGGCGTGGCAGGGGGGCTCAACAGCGCCCCCTTGAACGGGGTTCTAAAACTTGATCCATATATCAAACACGCTCGCATGAATTAATATGAAACTCGGTACACATATAGATCTCATCGGGCCGAACAACTTTACCCCGGTCAAGTTTTACGCCAGCCCAACAGGAAGTCGGCTATTATGGGTTGTTTGGAAAACGCTTGCTGTGGAATGTGAAATACTCCTCCTAGAAAATTCACCGTGCCCCCTTCAAACTCGGTGTGGATGTAGTCAAGACATTGAGGATGCTAAATTGCGGACGGATTTTTGATATCTCGAACGGTTTGGCTGTGGCGAGGAATCGAATTTATGGCGAGAAAAGAGAAACACGGAAGTGGAATAACTTCTGCATACATTAACTGATCTTGATGAAACTTCAGCAGTGTGTTCGTGGTAAGAGGCCGATCAGATGGATGTAGCTATTGTGAGTCAAAGTTATAGCGCCACCAACTGGCAGCAGGAAGTGTGTCACTTTCAACATGCTTTTGACAAAAGTGGGGGGGTTAGTTTTAACTACAGTAAAGAAAAAATAGTTTGTATATTGTTCTCATCAAGCCGGACAACTTTCTAATTTACATTCAATAGCTCTGGCCATCAGGAAGTCAGATATTTTGGTCTGAATGTGGATTTTTTTGCAAAATCAGCCTCTGAATTTTTAGCCACTCCTCTTAAACTATTTATTTTATTCGTACCAAACTTTTTCAACATGATGAAACTACATTAAATATGCTAAATTGTGAATGGATAATAAATATCTCAAACGGTTTTGCTATGGCGAGGGATTAAATAATGTCCAAAAAGGAAACACTAAAAATCTTCTAAAAATGTAATTATATACCATTTATTTCTATATAAAAGAATACAAATATCACAACTAAACCCATTTTATTCTGTTTTTGCAATTCAAGAAGAATGAAAAAGTTAAAACAGGCTATTTAGTGCTATTTGGTTCAACAAAAAAGCAAACATAGGGCTATACTGCCCTCTTGTGTCCAAAAGGACATCAAAATAGTATATAAAACTTTTTACCAGGTAGGCCAATATTGTATTTAAATATACATGTATTAGGTATGTGTCTGAGGATATTTTCCCACCGGTTAATCGACGTGTGACACGAGTGGGTGCTTTTAAATCGCTAATATAATAGTGTAAGAAAAATAATGATAATGTTGCACACACAAATCACACACATGTGGGAAAGAATGATGCTTTTAAACACTAAACCGCCATTAGGTGTCGCCAGGCATCCATCTTAATAAGCGAGTCATTGATTCATTCGTTCAAACGATTCGTTCGAATGAGTCGATCATGATTAAGACAGATGTTTATGGATTGATCATTCAATCTTTGAGTCAACCGATTCGTTAAAAATGCTGAATCGTTCAGTTATGAGAAAACACGTGATGCGTGATGGTTCTGCCGTGATCTTTGTTTAACTATTTTCGCTGCTGAAACAGAACAAAAACAGTCAACATTGCATCTAAAATGTAAGTGACTTAATTGTAACTGTTTATTAACCTGTTGTATGAAATCTAGGGGTGGGAGAAAAAATTTATTCTTAGATGCATCGCGATGCGGACGTGGACGATTCTGAATCGATTTACAAATGTCAAAAAATCGATTCTCTAAAAAAAATATTTTCTAATAACGTAATATTGACGGAAGGCAAAAGGCGGAACTCTAAGCGGACGTGCGTGCAGTCTGTGGTGCGCACATAACAGAGAAGTTTCTTCTGCTCACCAAGGCTGCATTTATTTGATTAAAAATACAAACAAAAACAGTAATATTGTAAAATATTATTCCAATTTAAAACAGCTGCTTTCTATTTTAATATATTTTAAAGCTGAGTTTTCAGCATCATTACTCCAGTCGTCACTGTCACAAGATCCTTCAGAAATAATTCTAATATGATGATTGATACTCAAGAAACATTCATTATTATTTTAAATGTCGAAAACAGTTGTGTACAGTCTTTGATGAATAGAAAGTTCAAAAGAACAGCATTTATCTGAAATCTAAAGCTTTTGTAACGTTAAACACTACCGCTCAAAAGTTTTGGGTTAGTAATAATTAAAATTTAATTTTTTGGGGAAATAAATAAAATAAATCAGTACTTTTATTTATGAAGGATGAGTTAAACTGATCAACAGTTACAGTAAAGACATTTATAATGTTAAAAATATATATATTTGAAATATATGCTGTTCTTTTGAACTTTACATTCATCAAAGCATTTTGAAAAAAAAAAAAAATCTGTACACAACTGTTTTCAACATTGAAAATAATAATGAATATTTATTGAGCATCAATCATCATATTAGTATGATTTCTGAAGGATCATGTGACACTGAAGACTGGAGTAATGATGCTGAAAACTCAACTTTGATCACAGAAATGAATTACTATGTAAAATATTTAAAAATTGAAAACAGCTGTTTTAAATTGGAATAATATTTCACAATATTACTGTTTTTGTTTGTATTTTTAATCAATAAATGCAGCCTTGGTGAGCAGAAGAGACTTCTCCTAAAAACATTAAAAATCTTACTGACCCCAAACTTTTGAACAATAATATATATATATATATATATATATATATATATATATATATATATATACATATATATATATATATATATATATATATATACATATATATGAATTTGTGTGTACGTATGTATGTATGTATGTATGTATATATATATATATATATATATATATATATATATATATATATATATATATATATATATATAAATATAGCTGCGAGCAGCGATGGAGGGCCAAAGCCGGCGGTACCGCCACCCGGTGCCTTTAGGTAACTAAAGGCACCGGGGTTGCGGTGCCACCGGCTTGGGCCCGTAATCGCTGCTCGCAGCTATATTTATTATTATTATTATTATTTTGTCAACCTTTCGGGCACTTTTGGGGCCCTTAACATGCTCGAAAACTCTTGAAATTTTGCACACAGGTCAGAACCCGCGGCCATCAGGGCCGGGCTGAAGCTGGTACCCGGGCGTGGCAGGGGGCCTCGACAGCGCCCCCTGGAACGGGATCCGAACACTTGTCCATAAATCAGACACGCTTGCATGTAATAATATGAAACTCAGTACACATATAGACCTCATCGGGCCGAACAACTTTCGTGCTCTAAGTTTTACGCCAGACCAACAGGAAGTCGGCTATTATAGGTTGTTTGGAAACGCATGCTGTGGAATTTGATGTACTCCTCCTAGGAAATTGATCCATTCGCCTCCAAACTCGGTCGGCATGAAGTCAAGACATTGAGGATGCTAAATTGCGGACGGATTTTTGATATCTCGAACGGTTTGGCCGTGGCAAGGAAACGAATTTATGGCGAATAATTCAAACAGGAAGTGTGTTATAACTTCTGCATACATTAACTGATCTTGATGAAACTTCAGCAGTGTGTTAGTTGTAAGAGGCCGATCACATGGATGTGACATTTGTGAGTCAAAGTTATAGCGCCACCAACTGGCAACAGGAAGTGTGTCACTTTCAAAATGCTTTGAAATCACCCTCTTATTTTTACCCGATTTGCTTCAAACTTTGTGTGTATAATGTAAACACACGGCAGATGTAGACCTGTGAAAGGATTATTGATATCTTAGATACTGTTGCCGTGGCAACGCATCAAACTTTAATATTCTTTTCGGATGCTTTTGAGACTCTTCACATGCTTGAAAATGCATGAAACTCGACAGACACATCACATTTATTATCCAGTAGACGTGCAAATTTTCAGAAACGGGCGTGGTGAAATGGCTCAGTAGCGCCACCTTTAGTCAAAAGTGGGGGGGTTAGTTTTATCAACAGCAACAAAACTTGGTATGTGTATTGTTCTCATCAAGACGGACAACTTTCTAATTTACAGTAACTAGCTCGGACCAAGAGGAAGAGAGATATTTTGGTTTGAATGTGGATTTTCTGGAGAATTTTCTCTCCCTCTCTCTGTGTCTCTGTGTGTGTGAGGGGAGGGGGGGATTTGACTATTGCTTTTATATTGTTAATCAAGGTTTCAGGGGCTTTTGGGGTCCTTAACGTGCTCAAAAACTCTTGAAACTTTGCACACAAGTCAGAACCCCCTGGCATCAGGGCCGGGCTGAAGCTGGTACCCGGGCGTGGCAGGGGGGCTCAACAGCGCCCCCTTGAACGGGGTCTGAAAACTTGGTCCATATATCAAACACGCTTGCATGAATTAATATGAAACTCGGTACACATATAGATGTCATCGGGCCGAACAACTTTCCCTCTGTCAAGTTTCACGCCAGCCCAACAGGAAGTCGGCTATTATGGGTTGTTTGGAAAACGCTTGCTGTGGAATGTGATGTACTCCTCCTAGAAAATTCATTCAATCACCTCCAAACTCAGTCAGCATGTAGTCAAGACTTTGAGGATGCTAAATTGCGGACGGATTTTTGATATCTCGAACGGTTTGGCCGTGGCGAGGAATCGAATTTATGGCGAGAAAAGAGAAACACGAAGTGGAATAACTTCTGCATACATTAACTGATCTTGATGAAACTTCAGCAGTGTGTTCGTGGTAAGAGGCCGATCAGATGGATGTAGCTATTGTGAGTCAAAGTTATAGCGCCACCAACTGGCAGCAGGAAGTGTGTCACTTTCAACATGCTTTTGACAAAAGTGGGGGGGTTAGTTTTAACTACAGTAAAAAAAAAAATTGTTTGTATATTGTTCTCATCAAGCCGGACAACTTTCTAATTTACATTCATTAGCTCCAGCCATCAGGAAGTCAGATATTTTGGTCTGAATGTGGATTTTTTTTGCTAAATCAGCCTCTGAATTTTTAGCCACTCCTCTTAAACTATTTATTTTATTCCCACCAAACTTTTTCAACATGATGAAAATACATTAAATATGCTAAATTGTGAATGGATAATAAATATCTTAAACGGTTTTGCTATGGCGAGGGATTAAAGTAATGTCCAAAAAGGAAACACTAAAAATCTTCTAAAAATGTAATTATATACCATTTATTTCTATATAAAAGTATACAAATATCACAACTAAACCCATTTTATTCTGTTTTTGCAATTCAAGAAGAATGAAAAAGTTAAAAACAGGCTATTTAGTGCTATTTGGTTAAACAAAAAAGCAAACATAGGGCTATACTGCCCTCTTGTGTCCAAAAGGACATCAAAATAGTATATAAAACTTTTTACCAGGTAGGCCAATATTGTATTTAAATATACATTTATTAGGTATGTGTCTGAGGATATTTTCCCACCGGTTAATCGACGTGTAACACCGCTGGGGGCTTTTGAATTGCCAACTTAAAAACGAAAGTAAAATATGCTCGTCCGCACTGACATTGATAGTGGTTGAGCGAGCGTTTCAAATGAATTCCTATGGAAGTAGGAATTAACTGAAAAACGTTCACTCTGTTCTGCTCGTTCCTCGCCGTGGATGCGCACCGTTATGAATGCCCGTGCAGCCATGAGCATTTTAGTTTAATTTTACAATTAGTGCCTTTCGGGGGGTGGATTGCTTGAAATTATTTTACAAAAGCACAATGTTGTGTTTTATTGCGACTGTACACACATATAAGTTAACACTTTGCAGTTTGAATGTCGTCCTGTATAATGACGGAGTATGTTTTTATGTGTCCACTCTTCAATCGCGCCCACGCCACACACACACACACACACACACACACGGTTTACTATCTTTGTGGGGACTCTCCATAGACTTAATGGTTTTTATACTGTACAAACTGTATATTCTATCTCCTCACACTAACCTTACCCCTAAACCTACCTATCCCAGAAAACTTTCTGCATTTTTACATTTCCAAAAAAACTCATTCTGTATGATTTATAAGCTTGTTTACCCATGGGGACCTCTATTTAGGTCCCCACTGTGACACAAGTCCCCATGAGTCTGTGTGCATTCAGGTTGAAGTCCCCACCGGGATAGAAAAACATGAACACACATACACACACACACACACACACACACACACACACACACACACACACACAAACACACATTCCAGCATTGCAATCTTGACATCGCAGCCTGTTCATTATAGCCTTAAGAAAATATAATAATAAAATAGTTAACCTAACATATAAAAATTACACTGCTCTAAATAGTCAGTAGTACAATTCGTACATTCACAGTAAGCACCGCTCCACTGTGATGTTTCAAGCACATTCTTGCGCGTGTGAAGAGGATGATTTTTTCCGTCGATATTGGAACACGAGTGAAGAACAAAGCCTATAATAAAGAATAGTTTAGCATCTAAATACATCGCAAATGCTGAAACATTTTGATTCTAATGAGAGGGTTACGTGAGCCCAACAGTGCTTACTTTCGTTTTTATTATTACATTAAATTTAAAAGATTTATTGTGGAATATTTTGAGTGTATCATAAAATCAGAATAAGGTAATAAGGTTTCTGTCTTTTATATATATATATATATATATATATATATATATATATATATATATATATAAATATAGCTGCGAGCAGCGATGAAGGGCCAAAGCCGGTGGCACCGCCACCCCGGTGCCTTTAGGTAACTAAAGGCACCAGGGTTGCGGTGCCACCGGCTTGGGCCCGTAATCGCTGCTCGCAGCTATATTTATTATTATTATTATTATTATTATTATTATTTTGTCAACCTTTCGGGCACTTTTGGGGCCCTTAACATGCTCGAAAACTCTTGAAACTTTGCACACAGGTCAGAACCCGCGGCCATCAGGGCCGGGCTGAGGCTGGTACCCGGGCGTGGCAGGGGGGCTCGACAGCGCCCCCTGGAACGGGATCCGAACACGTGTCCATAAATCAAACACGCTTGCATGTAATAATATGAAACTCGGTACACATATAGATCTCATCGGGCCGAACAACTTTCGTGCTCTAAGTTTTACGCCAGACCAACAGGAAGTCTGCTATTTAGGGTTGTTTGGAAACGCATGCTGTGGAATTTAATGTACTCCTCCTAGAGAATTCATCCAATCTCCTCCAAACTCGGTCAGCATGAAGTCAAGACATTGAGGATGCTAAATTGCGGACGGATTTTTGATATCTCGAACGGTTTGGCCGTGGCGAGGAAACGAATTTATGGCGAAAAAATGAAACAGGAAGTGTGTTATAACTTCTGCATACATTAACTGATCTTGATGAAACTTCAGCAGTGTGTTCGTTGTAAGAGGCCGATCGCACAGATGTGACTATTGTGAGTCAAAGTTATAGCGCCACCAACAGGCAGCAGGAAGTACATCACTATTAAAATGCTTTGAAATCACTGTCTTATTTTTACCAGATTTGCTTCAAACTTTATGTGTACAATGTAGACACACGGCAGATGTAAACCTGTGAAAGGATTATTGATATCTTAGATACTGTTGCCGTGGCAACGCATCAAACTTTAATATTCTTTTTTTATGCTTTTGAGACTCTTAACATACTTGAAATTGCATGAAACTCGACAGACACATCACATTTATTAGCCCGTAGACATGTGCAAAGTTTCAGAAACGGGCGTGGTGAGGGGCTCAGTAGCGCCACCTTTAGTCATAAGTGGGGGGGTTAGTTTTATCAACAGCAACAAAACTTGGTATGTTTATTGTTCTCATCAAGACGGACAACTTTCTAATTTACATGATCTATCTCCGACCAACAGGAAGAGAGATATTTTGGTTTGAATGTGGATTTTTTGAAGAATTTTCTCTCCCTCTCTCTGTGTCTCTGTGTGTGAGGGGAGGGGGGATTTGACTATTGCTTTTATATTGTTAATCAAGGTTTCAGGGGCTTTTGGGGTCCTTAACATGCTCAAAAACTCTTGAAACTTTGCACACAAGTCAGAACCCCCTGCCATCAGGGACGGGCTGAAGCTGGTACCCGGGCGTGGCAGGGGGGCTCAACAGCGCCCCCTTGAAAGGGGTCCCAAAACTTGGTCCATAGATCAAACACGCTTGCATGAATTAATATGAAACTCGGTACACATATAGATCTCATCGGGCCGAACAACTTTCCCCCGGTCAAGTTTTACGCCAGCCCAACAGGAAGTCGGCTATTATGGGTTGTTTGGAAAACGCTTGCTGTGGAATGCGAAGTACTCCTCCTAGAGAATTCATCCAATCCCCACCAAACTCGGTGTGCATGAAGTCAAGACATTGAGGATTCTAAATTGCGGACGGATTTTTGATATCTCGAACGGTTTGGCCGTGGCGAGGAAACGAAATTATGGCGAGAAAAGAGAAACACGAAGTGGTATAACTTCTGCATACATTAACTGATCTTCATGAAACTTCACCAGTGTGTTCGTGGTAAGAGGCCGATCAGATGGATGTAACTATTGTGAGCCAAAGTTATAGCGCCACCAACTGGCAGCAGGAAGTGTGTCACTTTCAACATGCTTTTGACAAAAGTGGGGGGGTTAGTTTTAACTACAGTAAAAAAAAATAGTACGTATATTGTTCTCATCAAGCCGGACAACTTTCTAATTTACATTCATTAGCTCCAGCCATCAGGAAGTCAGATATTTTGGTCTGAATGTGGATTTTTTTTGCAAAATCAGCCTCTGAATTTTTAGCCACTCCTCTTAAACTATTTATTTTATTCCCACCAAACTTTTTCAACATGATGAAAATACATTAAATATGCTAAATTGTGAATGGATAATAAATATCTCAAACAGTTTTGCTATAGTGAGGGACTAAAGTAATGTACAAAAAGGAAACTAAAAGCCTCATCTTCTAAAAATGTAATTAAAAAACATTTATTTCTATATAAAAGTATACAAATATCACAACTAAACCCATTTTATTCTTTTTTTTTTTCAATTTAATAATTATTTATAAGTTTAAAAATAGTAATTGTACTATTTAGTCCCATAAAAGTCAAGTCATACATAGGGCTATACTGCCCTCTTGTGTTCAAAATCAGGTAGGCCTATTGTATCTACATAAAAATATACTAGGTTTGTGACGGTGAGAATATTTTACCACTGGTTAATCTATGTGTGACACCGCTGGGGGCTTTTGAATCGCCAACTTAAAAACGAAAGTAAAATATGCTCGTCCGCACTGACATTGATAGTGGTTGAGCGAGCGTTTCAAATGAATTCCTATGGAAGTAGGAATTAACTGAAAAACGTTCACTCTGTTCTGCTCGTTCCTCGCCGTGGATGCGCACTGTTATGAATGCCCGTGCAGCCATGAGCATTTTAGTTTAATTTTACAATTAGCGCCTTTCGGGGGGTGGATTGCTTGAAATTATTTTACAAAAGCACAATGTTGTGTTTTATTGCGACTGTACACACATATAAGTTAACACTTTGCAGTTTGAATGTCGTCCTGTATAATGACGGAGTATGTTTTTATGTGTCCACTCTTCAATCGCGCCCACGCCACACACACACACACACACACACACACACACACACACACACACACACGGTTTACTATCTTTGTGGGGACTCTCCATAGACTTAATGGTTTTTATACTGTACAAACTGTATATTCTATCTCCTCACACTAACCCTACCCCTAAACCTACCTATCCCAGAAAACTTTCTGCATTTTTACATTTCCAAAAAAACTCATTTTGTATGATTTATAAGCTTGTTTACCCATGGGGACCTCTATTTAGGTCCCCACTGTGACACGAGTCCCCATGAGTCTGTGTGCATTCAGGTTGAAGTCCCCACCGGGATAGAAAAACATGAACACACATACACACACACACACACACACACACACACACACACACACACACACACACACACACACACACACACACACACAACACACATTCCAGCATTGCAATCTTGACATCGCAGCCTGTTCATTATAGCCTTAATAAAATATAATAATAAAATAGTTAACCTAACATATAAAAATTACACTGCTCTAAATAGTCAGTAGTACAATTCGTACATTCACAGTAAGCACTGCACCACTGTGATGTTTCAAGCACATTTTTGCGCGTGTGAAGAGGATGATTTTTTCCGTCGATATTGGAACACGAGTGAAGAACAAAGCCTATAATAAAGAAAAGTTTAGCATCCAAATACATCGCAAATGCTGAAACATTTTGATTCTAATGAGAGGGTTACGTGAGCCCAACAGTGCTTACTTTCGTTTTTATTTTTACATTAAATTTAAAAGATTTGTTGTGGAATATTTTGAGTGTATCATAAAATCAGAATAAGGTAATAAGGTTTCTGTCTTTTATATATATATATATATATATATATATATATATATATATATAGCTGCGAGCAGCGATGAAGGGCCAAAGCCGGTGGCACCGCCACCCCGGTGCCTTTAGGTAACTAAAGGCAACAGGGGTGCGGTGCCACCGGCTTGGGCCCGTAATCGCTGCTCGCAGCTATATATATATATATATATATATATATATATATATATATATATATATATATAGGGCCCGAGCACCGATGGTGTGAGGACCCTCTTGGAATTGCTCTGTTTATTATTATTATTATTATTCTTCTCCGCATTGAATTGCATTTTTGAGGGCCTAAACATGCGCGAAAACTCACGAAACTTTGCACACGCGTCAGAACTGGCGAAAATTTACATCTGATATAGGTTTCAGAATTGGACGGGGCAAAATGGCTCGATAGCGCCACCTATAAATGTTCAACGGAGTGCGCCTCCCGCAACGTTCAACGTACATGCACGAAATTCGGTACATACGTGTAATGACCTAATACCTACAAAAAAGTCTCTTGGAGCATAGCCCTAAACACAACAGGAAGTCAGCCATTTTGAACTTCCTCTCAGATTTTTGTGCAGTTTTTGCCATTTTCAGGCCTCGTACTTTAACGAACTCCTCCTACAGTTTTAATCTGATCATCTTCAAATTTGGTGAGTGTAATCTTAAGGCCTTTGCGACGTTAAATTGCGAAGATCTTGAGTTTTCGTCGAAGGGCGGGTCCTCGGCGGCCTTACAAATTTCGATGTTTCGCCATGAAACAGGAAGTTGCTGTAACTCAGGCATGGAATGTCCAATCTGCCCCAAACTTCACACGTTTGATAAGAGTTCTGTCCTGAACACATGGCCATGCTCATATTCAGTTATAGTCATAGCGCCACCTGCTGGCAACAGGAAGTGACATGTTTAACACTGTTATGGACTCCTAATAACATATAAAAAAGTGCCAGCAAGTGCTAAACATGCTAACAACATACTAGAAGCATGCTAAAACATGCTAGCAAACTCTTAGCTAAGTGCTAAAGCATGCTATTATTGCAATTAAATAGGAATTTGCTGTAACTCAGGCATGGAATGTCCAATCTGCCCCAAACTTCACACTTTTGATAAGCGTTCTGTCCTGAACACATCTACATGAGAATATTCAGTTATAGTAATAGCGCCACCTACTGGCAACAGGAAGTGTCATGTTTAACACGTTGATGCCATTCTAGCAACAAGTTAAAAATGCCATTGAGGTCTAAACATGCTAGAAACATGTTAAAACATGCTAGCTAATGTTAAAACATGCTAGCAATACTTAGCTAAGTGCTAAAGCATGCTAATTCAATGAAACAGGATGTTGTTGTTACTCAAGAAGGCAATGTCCAATATGCGCCAAACTTCACACTTTTAATAAACGTTCTGTCCTGAACACATGACCATGCTCATATTCAGTTACAGTCATAGTGCCACCTGCTGGCAACAGGAAGTGACATGTTAAACACTGTTGTGGACATATAAAAACATATAAAAAAGTGCCAGCAAGTGCTAAACATGCTAACAACATACTAGAAACATGCTAAAACATGCTAGCAAACACTTAGCTAAGTGCTAAAGCATGCTATTGCTGCAATTAAATAGGAATTTGCTGTAACACAGGCATGGAATGTCCAATCTGCCCCAAACTTCACACGTTTGATAAGAGTCATGGCCTGAACACATCTACATGAGAATATTCAGTTAGAGAATATTCAGTTATAGTAATAGCGCCACCTGCTGTCAACAGGAAGTGACATGTTTAACACTGTTGTGGTCTCCTAATAACATATATAAAAGAGCCAGCAAGTGCTAAACAGGTTAGCAACATACTAGAAACATGCTAGCAAACACTTAGCTAAGTGATAAAGCATGCTATTACTGCAATTAAATAGGAATTTGCTGTAACTCAGGCATGGAACGTCCAATCTGCCCCAAACTTCACATGTTTGATAAGAATCATGGCCTGAACGCATGCCTATGCTCAAATTCAGTTATAGTAATAGCGCCACCTACTGGCAACAGGAAGTGACATGTTTAACACGTTGATGCCGTTCTAGCAACATGTTAAAAATGCCATTGAGTTCTAAACATGCTAGAAACATATTAAAACATGCTAGCAATACTTAGCTAAGTGCTAAAGCATGCTAATTCAATGAAACAGGACTTTGTTGTTACTCAAGAAGGCAATGTACAATCTACCCCAAACGTCACACGTTTGATAAGAGTTATCTCTTGAACACATGTCCATGCTCATATTTAGTTATAGTCATAGCGCCACCTGCTGGCAACAGGAAGTGACGTTTAACACTGTTCTTGACTCCTAATAACATATAAAAAAATGCCAGTAGGTGCTAAACATCCTACCAACATACTAGAGACATGCTAAAACATAATAGCAAACACTTAGCTAAGTGCTAAAGAATGATATTACTGCAATTAAATATGAATTTGCTGTAACTCAGGCATGGAATGTCCAATCTGCCCCAAACTTCACACTTTTGATAAGCGTTCTGTCCTGAACACATGACCATGCTTATATTCAGTTATAGTCATAGCGCCACCTGCTGGCAACAGGAAGTGACATGTTTAACACTGTTGTGGACTCCTAATAACATATAAAAAAGTGCCAGCAAGTGTTAAACATGCTAACAACATACTAGAAACATGCTAAAAATGCTAGCAAACTCTTAGCCAAGTGCTAAAGCATGCTATTATTGCAATTAAATAGGAATTTGCTGTAACTCAGGCATGGAATGTCCAATCTGCCCCAAACTTCACACTTTTGATAAGAGTCATGGCCTGAACACATCTACATGAGAATGTTCAGTTATAGTAATAGCGCCACCAACTGGCAACAGGAAGTGACATGTTTAACACGTTGATGCCGTTCTAGCAACATGTTAAAACATGCTAACAATGCTTAGCTAAGTTCTAAAGAATGCTAATTCAATGAAACATGACTTTGTTGTTACTCAAGAAGGCAATGTCCAATTTGCACCAAACTTCACATGTTTGATAAGAGTTCTGTCCTGAACACACATCCATGCTCATATTCAGTTATAGTCATAACGCCACCTACTGGCAACAGAAACTGACATGGTTAACACCGTAATGCAGTACTAACCACATAATTATTGTGTACTAAGCATGCTAGAAACAGACTGAACATGCTAGCAACACTTAGCTGAGTCATGAAGCATGCTATTATGACCATTATACAAAACATTTTGTAACTGACTTTGACATACTCTTACTATATATACCTCCTTAAATGTACATTTCCCAACCATGCTCTGCCTTCCTAAAGCCACCGAGTGTTGATGGCACGGGTGCGAGGGCCCTTTCATCGCTGCTTGCAGCTTTAATTATTATTATTATTATTCTTCTCCGCATTGAATTGCATTTTTGAGGGCCTAAACATGCGCGAAAACTCACGAAACTTTGCACACGCGTCAGAACTGGCGAAAATTTACATCTGATATAGGTTTCAGAATTGGACGGGGCAAAATGGCTCGATAGCGCCACCTATAAATGTTCAACGGAGTGCGCCTCCTGCAACGTTCCACGTACGTGCACGAAATTCGGTACATACGTGTAATGACCTAATACCTACAAAAAAGTCTCTTGGAGCATAGCCCTAAACACAACAGGAAGTCAGCCATTTTGAACTTCCTCTCAGATTTTTGTGCAGTTTTTGCCATTTTCAGGCCTCGTACTTTAACGAACTCCTCCTACAGTTTTAATCTGATCATCTTCAAATTTGGTGAGTGTAATCTTAAGGCCTTTGCGACGTTAAATTGCGAAGATCTTGAGTTTTCGTCGAAGGGCGGGTCCTCGGCGGCCTTACAAATTTCGATGTTTCGCCATGAAACAGGAAGTTGCTGTAACTCAGGCATGGAATGTCCAATCTCCCCCAAACTTCACACGTTTGATAAGAGTTCTGTCCTGAACACATGGCCATGCTCATATTCAGTTATAGTCATAGCGCCACCTGCTGGCAACAGGAAGTGACATGTTTAACACTGTTATGGACTCCTAATAACATATAAAAAAGTGCCAGCAAGTGCGAAAAATGCTAACAACATACTAGAAGCATGCTAAAACATGCTAGCAAACTCTTAGCTAAGTGCTAAAGCATGCTATTATTGCAATTAAATAGGAATTTGCTGTAACTCAGGCATGGAATGTCCAATCTGCCCCAAACTTCACACTTTTGATAAGCGTTCTGTCCTGAACACATCTACATGATAATATTCAGTTATAGTAATAGCGCCACCTACTGGCAACAGGAAGTGTCATGTTTAACACGTTGATGCCATTCTAGCAACATGTTAAAAATGCCATTGAGGTCTAAACATGCTAGAAACATGTTAAAACATGCTAGCAATACTTAGCTAAGTGCTAAAGCATGCTAATTCAATGAAACAGGATGTTGTTGTTACTCAAGAAGGCAATGTCCAATATGCGCCAAACTTCACACTTTTAATAAACGTTCTGTCCTGAACACATGACCATGCTCATATTCAGTTACAGTCATAGTGCCACCTGCTGGCAACAGGAAGTGACATGTTAAACACTGTTGTGGACATATAAAAACATATAAAAAAAGTGCCAGCAAGTGCTAAACATGCTAACAACATACTAGAAACATGCTAAAACATGCTAGCAAACACTTAGCTAAGTGCTAAAGCATGCTATTGCTGCAATTAAATAGGAATTTGCTGTTACACAGGCATGGAATGTCCAATCTGCCCCAAACTTCACACGTTTGATAAGAGTCATGGCCTGAACACATCTACATGAGAATATTCAGTTATAGTAATAGCGCCACCTGCTGTCAACAGGAAGTGACATGTTTAACACTGTTGTGGTCTCCTAATAACATATATAAAAGAGCCAGCAAGTGCTAAACAGGTTAGCAACATACTAGAAACATGCTAGCAAACACTTAGCTAAGTGATAAAGCATGCTATTACTGCAATTAAATAGGAATTTGCTGTAACTCAGGCATGGAACGTCCAATCTGCCCCAAACTTCACATGTTTGATAAGAATCATGGCCTGAACGCATGCCTATGCTCAAATTCAGTTATAGTAATAGCGCCACCTACTGGCAACAGGAAGTGACATGTTTAACACGTTGATGCCGTTCTAGCAACACGTTAAAAATGCCATTGAGTTCTAAACATGCTAGAAACATATTAAAACATGCTAGCAATACTTAGCTAAGTGCTAAAGCATGCTAATTCAATGAAACAGGACTTTGTTGTTACTCAAGAAGGCAATGTACAATCTACCCCAAACGTCACACGTTTGATAAGAGTTATCTCTTGAACACATGTCCATGCTCATATTTAGTTATAGTCATAGCGCCACCTGCTGGCAACAGGAAGTGACGTTTAACACTGTTCTTGACTCCTAATAACATATAAAAAAATGCCAGTAGGTGCTAAACATCCTACCAACATACTAGAGACATGCTAAAACATAATAGCAAACACTTAGCTAAGTGCTAAAGAATGATATTACTGCAATTAAATATGAATTTGCTGTAACTCAGGCATGGAATGTCCAATCTGCCCCAAACTTCACACTTTTGATAAGCGTTCTGTCCTGAACACATGACCATGCTTATATTCAGTTACAGTCATAGCGCCACCTGCTGGCAACAGGAAGTGACATGTTTAACACTGTTGTGGACTCCTAATAACATATAAAAAAGTGCCAGCAAGTGTTAAACATGCTAACAACATACTAGAAACATGCTAAAACATGCTAGCAAACTCTTAGCCAAGTGCTAAAGCATGCTATTATTGCAATTAAATAGGAATTTGCTGTAACTCAGGCATGGAATGTCCAATCTGCCCCGAACTTCACACTTTTGATAAGAGTCATGGCCTGAACACATCTACATGAGAATGTTCAGTTATAGTAATAGCGCCACCAACTGGCAACAGGAAGTGACATGTTTAACACGTTGATGCCGTTCTAGCAACATGTTAAAACATGCTAACAATGCTTAGCTAAGTTCTAAAGAATGCTAATTCAATGAAACATGACTTTGTTGTTACTCAAGAAGGCAATGTCCAATTTGCACCAAACTTCACATGTTTGATAAGAGTTCTGTCCTGAACACACATCCATGCTCATATTCAGTTATAGTCATAACGCCACCTACTGGCAACAGAAACTGACATGGTTAACACAGTAATGCAGTACTAACCACATAATTATTGTGTACTAAGCATGCTAGAAACAGACTGAACATGCTAGCAACACTTAGCTGAGTCATGAAGCATGCTATTATCACCATTATACAAAACATTTTGTAACTGACTTTGACATACTCTTACTATATATACCTCCTTAAATGTACATTTCCCAACCATGCTCTGCCTTCCTAAAGCCACCGAGTGTTGATGGCACGGGTGCGAGGGCCCTTTCATCGCTGCTTGCAGCTTTAATTATTATTATTATTCTTCTCCGCATTGAATTGCATTTTTGAGGGCCTAAACATGCGCGAAAACTCACGATACTTTGCACACGCGTCAGAACTGGCGAAAATTTACATCTGATATAGGTTTCAGAATTGGACGGGGCAAAATGGCTCGATAGCGCCACCTATAAAAGTTCAACGGAGTGCGCCTCCCGCAACGTTCAACGTACGTGCACGAAATTCGGTACATACGTGTAATGACCTAATACCTACAAAAAAGTCTCTTGGAGCATAGCCCTAAACACAACAGGAAGTCAGCCATTTTGAACTTCCTCTCAGATTTTTGTGCAGTTTTTGCCATTTTCAGGCCTCGTACTTTAACGAACTCCTCCTACAGTTTTAATCTGATCATCTTCAAATTTGGTGAGTGTAATCTTAAGGCCTTTGCGACGTTAAATTGCGAAGATCTTGAGTTTTCGTCGAAGGGCGGGTCCTCGGCGGCCTGACAAATTTCGATGTTTCGCCATGAAACAGGAAGTTGCTGTAACTCAGGCATGGAATGTCCAATCTGCCCCAAACTTCACACGTTTGATAAGAGTTATGTCCTGAACACATGACCATGCTCATATTCAGTTATAGTCATAGCGCCACCTGCTGGCAACAGGAAGTGACATGTTTAACACTGTTATGGACTCCTAATAACATATAAAAAAGTGCCAGCAAGTGCTAAACATGCTAACAACATACTAGAAGCATGCTAAAACATGCTAGCAAACTCTTAGCTAAGTGCTAAAGCATGCTATTATTGCAATTAAATAGGAATTTGCTGTAACTCAGGCATGGAATGTCCAATCTGCCCAAAAATTCACACTTTTGATAAGCGTTCTGTCCTGAACACATCTACATGAGAATATTCAGTTATAGTAATAGCGCCACCTACTGGTAACAGGAAGTGTCATGTTTAACACGTTGATGCCATTCTAGCAACATGTTAAAAATGCCATTGACTTCTAAACATGCTAGAAACATGTTAAAACATGCTAGCAATACTTAGCTAAGTGCTAAAGCATGCTAATTCAATGAAACAGGATGTTGTTGTTACGCAAGAAGGCAATGTCCATTCTGCACCAAACTTCACACTTTTAATAAACGTTCTGTCCTGAACACATGACCATGCTCATATTCAGTTACAGTCATAGTGCCACCTGCTGGCAACAGGAAGTGACATGTTAAACACTGTTGTGGACATATAAAAACATATAAAAAAAGTGCCATCAAGTGCTAAACATGCTAACAACATACTAGAAACATGCTAAGACATGCTAGCAAACACTTAGCTAAGTGCTAAAGCATGCTATTGCTGCAATTAAATAGGAATTTGCTGTAACACAGGCATGGAATGTCCAATCTGCCCCAAACGTCACACGTTTGATAAGAGTCATGGCCTGAACACATCTACATGAGAATATTCAGTTATAGTAATAGCGCCACCTACTGGTAACAGGAAGTGTCATGTTTAACACGTTGATGCCGTTCTAGCAAGATGTTAAAAATGCCATTGACTTCTAAACATGCTAGAAACATGTTAAAACATGCTAGCAAAACTTAGCTGAGTGCTAAAGCATGCTAATTCAATGAAACAGGATGTTGTTGTTACTCAAGAAGGCAATGTCCAATCTGCCCCAAACTTCACACTTTTGATAAGCGTTCTGTCCTGAACACATGACCATGCTCATATTCAGTTACAGTCATAGCGCCACCTGCTGGCAACAGGAAGTGACATGTTAAACACTGTTGTGGACTCCTAATAACATATAAAAAAGTGCCAGCATGTGCTAAACATGCTAACAACATACTAGAAACATGCTAAAACATGCTATCAATCACTTAGATAAGTGCTAAATCATGATATTACTGCAATTAAATGGGAATTTGTTGTAACACAGGCATGGGATGTTCAATCTACCCCAAACTTAATATGTAACATGCAAGAAACATGCTAGCAACACTTAGCTAAGTTCTAAAGCATGCTATAAAAGCTCAAGGAAGTTGTTGTAACTTAAGCATAAAATGTCCAATCTACCCCAAACTTCACACATTTGATAAGAGTTATCTTTTGAACACATGTCCATGCTCATATTCAGTTATAGTCATAGCGCCGCCTGCTGGCAAAAGGAAGTGACGTTTAACACTGTTCTGGACTCCTAATAACATATAAAAAAATGCCAGTAGGTGCTAAATATCCTACCAACATACTAGAGACATGCTAAAACATACTAGCAAACACTTAGCTAAGTGCTAAAGCATGATATTACTGCAATTAAATATGAATTTGCTGTAACTCAGGAATGCAATGTCCAATCTACCCCAAAATTAATATGTAAAATGCTAGAAACATCATAAAACATGCTAGAAATGCTAAAGGAAGTTGTTGTAACTCAAGCATACAATGTCCAATCTGCCCCAAACTTCACATGTTTGATAAAAGTCCTGCACTGAACACATCTACATAGCAATATTCAGATATAGACATAGCCCCAACTACTGGCAACAGAAACTGACATGGTTAACACAGTTATGCAGTACTAACAACATAATTATTGTGTACTAAGCATGCTAGAAACACAATAAACATGCTAGCAACACTTAGCTGAGTCATGAAGCATGCTATTATCACCATTATACAAAACATTTTGTAACTGACTTTGACATACTCTTACTATATATACCTCCTTAAATGTACATTGCCCAACCATGCTCTGTCTTCCTAAAGCCACCGAGTGTTGATGGCACGGGTGCGAGGGCCCTTTCATCGCTGCTTGCAGCTTTAATTAGGGCCCAAGCCCTGAAAGGGCGAAGGCCCTATTGTTTTCGGTAGGATTATTTATTATTATTATTATTATTCTTATTTTTCTGTCAACCTTTCGGGCACTTTTGAGACCCTTAACGTGCTCGAAAACTCTTGAAACTTTGCACACGGGTCAGAACCCGCGGCCATCAGGGCCGGGCTGAAGCTGGTACCCGGGCGTGGCAGGGGGGCTCGACAGCGCCCCCTTGAACGGGGTCCGAAAACTTGGTCCATAAATCAGACACGCTTGCATGTAATAATATGAAACTCGGTACACATATAGATCTCATCGGGCCGAACAACTTTCGTACTTTTACTTTTTACGCCAGCCCAACAGGAAGTCGGCTATTATGGGTTGTTTTGAAACGCATGCTGTGGAATTTAATGTACTCCTCCTAGAGAATTCATCCAATCGCCTCCAAACTCGGTCAGCATGAAGTCAAGACATTGAGGATGCTAAATTGCGGACAGATTTTTGATATCTCGAACGGTTTGGCCGTGGCAAGGAAACGAATTTATGGCGAATAAGGGACACAGGAAGTGTGTTATAACTTCAGCATACATTATCTGATCTTGATGAAACTTCAGCAGTGTGTTCGTTGTGAGAGGCCGAACACAAGGATGTGACTATTGTGAGTCAAAGTTATAGCGCCACCAACTGGCAGCAGGAAGTGTGTCACTTTCAAAATGCTTTGAAATCACTCTCTTATTTTTACCCGATTTGCTTCAAACTTTATGTGTATAATGTAGACACACGGCAGATGTAGACCTGTGAAAGGATTATTGATATCTTAGATACTGTTGCCATGGCAACGCATCAAACTTTAATATTCTTTTTTGATGCTTTTGAGACTCTTAACATACTTGAAATTGCATGAAACTCGACAGACACATCACACTTATTATCCAGTAGACATGGGCAAAGTTTCAGAAACGGGCGTGGTGAGGGGCTCAGTAGCGCCACCTTTAGTCAAAAATGGGGGCTTAGTTTTACCTAGAATCACAAAACTTGGTATGTATATTGTTCTTATCGAGCCGGACAACTTTCTAATTTACACTTATTAGCTCAAAGCAACAGAAAGTCAGATATTTTGGTTTGAATGTGATTTTTTGGAGAATTTTCTCTCTCTCTCTGTCTCTGAGTGTGTGAGGGGTGGGGGTGATTTGTCAGTTGAGTGAGATTTACTTTTTCATTTGTTTTTCAAGGTTTCTGGGGCTTTTGGGTCCCTAAACGTGCTCGAAAACTCTTGAAACTTTGCACACAGGTCAGAACCCGCGGCCATCAGGGCGGGGCTGAATCTGGTAGCCGGGCGTGGCAGGGGGGCTCAACAGCGCCCCCTTGAACGGGGTTCTAAAACTTGGTCCATATATCAAACACGCTTGCATGAATTAATTTGAAACTCGGTACACATATAGATCTCATCGGGCCGAACTACTTTCGTGCTCTAAGTTTTACGCCAGCCCAACAGGAAGTCGGCTATTTAGGGTTGTTTGGAAACGCTTGCTGTGGAATTTAATGTACTCCTCCTAGGAAATACATCGATTCGCCTCCAAACTCAGTCAGCGTGAAGTCAAGACATTGAGGATGCTAAATTGCGGACGGATTTTTGATATCTCGAACGGTTTGGCCGTGGCGAGGAAACGAATTAATGGCGAGAAAAGAGAAACACGAAGTGTTATAACTAATGCATACATTAACTGATCTTTATGAAACTTCAGCAGTTTGTTCATGGTAAGAGGCCGATCAGATGGATGTAACTATTGTGTGTCAAAGTTAAAGCGCCACCAACTGGCAGCAGGAAATGTGTCACTTTCAAAATGCTTTTGACAAAAGTGGGGGGGGGGGGGTCGTTTTACCTACAGTAGCACAACTCAGTACGTATATTGATCTCATCGACCCGGACAACTTTCTAATTTAAAGTCATTAGCTCCGACCATCAGGAAGTCAGATATTTTGGTTTGAATGTGGATTTTTTGCAAAATCAGCCTCCAAAAGGCACTAAAAGCCTCAAATCTTCTAAAAATGTAATTTTATACCATTTATTTCTATATAAAAGTATACAAATATCACAACTAAACCCATTTTATTCTGTTTTTAAAAAGAATTTTATTGTAATTTTATTTTAAATTTTAAAACAGTAAAGTAAAAAAAAAATTCAAGTCATACATAGGGCTATACTGCCCTCTTGTGTCCAAAAGGACATCAAAATAATATATAAAACTTTTTACCAGCTAGGCCAATAATGTATTTAAATATACATTTATTAGGTATGTGTCTGAGGATATTTTCCCACCAGTTAATCGACGTGTGTGACACGAGCGGGTGCTTTTAAAACGCTAATATAAAAGTGAAAGAAAAATACGGACGTCCGCACGGACATTTATAATGGTGCACACACAAATCACACACACGTTGGAAAGAATTATGCTTTTAAACAACACTAAACCGCCATTAGATGTCGCCAAGTGACCGTCTTAATGAGCGAGTCATTGATTAATTCGTTCAAACGATTCGAAATCCATAAACATATACAGATCCATAAACATGGATCCATAAACATCCAATCCATAAACATAAACAGATGTTTATGGATTGATCATTCAATCTTTGAGTCAACCAATTCGTTCAAAATGCTGAATCATTCAGTTATGAGAAAACACGTTCCTGTGAGATGCGTTCTTCTGTGATCTTTGTTTAACTATTTTCGCTGCTGAAACAGAACAAAAACAGTCAATATTGTATCTAAAATGTAAATGACTTCATTTTAACTGTTAATATCCTGTTGTATGAAATCAATGTCACAGTTTCAATTGTGATTGTATTCAGGAAATAGTTGCCTACTCGTCAAATGATACAAATATTAGAACTAAACCCATTTTATTCTGTTTTTGCAATTCAAGGAGTATGAAAAAGTTAAAAACAGGCTATTTAGTGCTATTTGGTTCAACAAAAAATCAAACATAGGGCTTATACTGCCCTCTTGTGTCCAAAAGGATATTAAAATAGTATATAAAACGTTTTACTAGGTAGGCCTATTGTATTTAAATATAAATTTATTAGGTATATGACTGTGTGTGTACATTTTCCCATCGGTTAATCGACGTGTGACACGAGCGGGTGCTTTTAAATCGCTAATATAAAAGTGAAAGTAAAAAACGGAGGTCCGCACGGACATTGATAATGGTGCACGTTGGAAAAAATGATACTTTTAAACATAACACTAAACCACCATCAGGTGTCGCCAGGCGACCATCTTAATGAGCGAGTCATTGATTCATTCGTTCAAACGATTCGTTCCAATGACTAAGTCATTCATGATTGAGACAGATGTTTATGGATTGACCATTGAATCTTTGAGTCAACCGATTCGTTTCAAAATGCTGAATAATAAAGTAATGAGAAAACAAGTTGCTGTGAGATGCTCGATGGTTCTGCTGATCTTTGTTTAACTATTTTTGCTGCTGAAACAGAACAAAAACAGTCAATATTGCATCTAAAATGTAAGTGACTTAATTGTAACTGTTTATTAACCTGTTGTATGAAATCAATGTCACAGTTTCAATTGTGATTGTATTCAGGAAATAGTTGCCTACTCGTCGTCTATCATATGTTAGAAAATATATAAAAACTCCATATTTGTAATTTTTATAGTCAGTATGTTGTTAACTGCGTTGCGTTTTTGTTTGCTGCGCTCAATTGTTTACAATTCTCCTGGAGAAGCAGCATGAGCCTCAGCAGGGCAACATTGTTACCATTGATCAGTAATACATACATTATTAACTGCTGATTGCAACTTAAAATGGATGTAATGAAATTAGAATAATCTCTCGTTTTAGTGATTCCCAAGTTATTTTTTTGTTATTGACGTTCTAATCAGGCTATACTCTGGTCTGGCAAGTAAAATTCTCGTTCAGGTAGGCCTATTGTATTTATATATAAATATATTAGGGATGTGACTGAGACAAAATTTTCCCACCAGTTAATCGATGTGTGACACCGCTGAGGGCTTTTAAATCCCTAACTTAAAAGCTAAAGTAAAATACAGACGTCCGCACAGACATTGTAGAGCGAGCATTTTCAATGTATGCCTATGGAAGTAGGAATGAACTTAAACATTTTATTTGTTTTTATGTGTCCACTGTTCAACCGCAACCGCGTCACACACACACATTCCAGAATTGCAAGCCTATTCATTATAGCCCTAATACAATATAATAATAAATATAGTCAACCTAACATATACGAATTACACTGCTCTGTTTAAATAGTCAGTAGTACATATTGTACCATTCACGGTAAGCAGAGCTCCACTGTGATGTTTCCAAGCACATTTTTGCGCGTGTGAAGAGGATGATTTTTTCTATCGATATTGGAACACGAGTGAAGTACAAAGCCTATAATAAAGAACAGTTTAACCTCCAAATACATCGCAAATATTGAAATTTTTTATTCTAATGAGAGGGTTACGTGAGACCAACACTGCTTACTTTCGTTTTTATTTTTACATTAAATTTAAATGATTTGTTGTGGAATATTTTGAGTGTATCATAAAATCAGAATAAGGTAAGACAAGTAATATTTTCTGTCTTATATATATATGTGTGTGTGTGTATATATATATATATATATATATATATATATATATATATATATATATATATATATATATATATATATATATATATATATATATATATATATATACATAGATAGACATAGATAGATAGAAAGATATATATATATATATATATATATATGTATATGTATATGTATATGTATATGTATATGTATATATATATATATATATATATATATATATATATATATATATATATATATATGTATGTATATGTATAAATATAGCTGCGAGCAGCGGTGGAGGGCCAAAGCCGGCGGCACCGCCATCCCCGGTGCCTTTAGGTTACTAAAGGCACTGGGGTTGCGGTGCCACCGGCTTGGGCCCGTAATCGCTGCTCGCAGCTATATTTTATTATTATTATTATTATTATTCTTATTTTTCTGTCAACCTTTCGGGCACTTTTGAGACCCTTAACATGCTCGAAAACTCTTGAAACTTTGCACACGGGTCAGAACCCGCGGCCATCAGGGCCGGGCTGAAGCTGGTACCCGGGCGTGGCAGGGGGGCTCGACAGCGCCCCCTTGAACGGGGTCCGAAAACTTGGTCCATAAATCAGACACGCTTGCATGTAATAATATGAAACTCGGTACACATATAGATCTCATCGGGCCGAACAACTTTCGTACTTTTACTTTTTACGCCAGCCCAACAGGAAGTCAGCTATTATGGGTTGTTTTGAAACGCATGCTGTGGAATTTAATGTACTCCTCCTACAGAATTCATCCAATCGCCTCCAAACTCGGTCAGCATGAAGTCAAGACATTGAGGATGCTAAATTGCGGACGGATTTTTGATATCTCGAACGGTTTGGCCGTGGCAAGGAAACGAATTTATGGCGAATAAGGGACACAGGAAGTGTGTTATAACTTCAGCATACATTATCTGATCTTGATGAAACTTCAGCAGTGTGTCTGTTGTAAGAGGCCGAACACAAGGATGTGACTATTGTGAGTCAAAGTTATAGCGCCACCAACTGGCAGCAGGAAGTGTGTCACTTTCAAAATGCTTTGAAATCACTCTCTTATTTTTACCTGATTTGCTTCAAACTTTATGTGTATGATGTAGACACACGGCAGATGTAGACCTGTGAAAGGATTATTGATATCTTAGATACTGTTGCCATGGCAACGCATCAAACTTTAATATTCTTTTTTGATGCTTTTGAGACTCTTAACATACTTGAAATTGCATGAAACTCGACAGACACATCACACTTATTATCCAGTAGACATGGGCAAAGTTTCAGAAACGGGCGTGGTGAGGGGCTCAGTAGCGCCACCTTTAGTCAAAAATGGGGGCTTAGTTTTACCTAGAATCACAAAACTTGGTATGTATATTGTTCTTATCGAGCCGGACAACTTTCTAATTTACACTTATTAGCTCAAAGCAACAGAAAGTCAGATATTTTGGTTTGAATGTGATTTTTTTGAGAATTTTCTCTCTCTCTCTGTCTCTGAGTGTGTGAGGGGTGGGGGTGATTTGTCAGTTGAGTGAGATTTTCTTTTTCATTTTTATTTCAGGGTTTCTGGGGCTTTTGGGTCCCTAAACGTGCTCGAAAACTCTTGAAACTTTGCACACAGGTCAGAACCCGCGGCCATCAGGGCGGGGCTGAATCTGGTAGCCGGGCGTGGCAGGGGGGCTCAACAGCGCCCCCTTGAACGGGGTTCTAAAACTTGGTCCATATATCAAACACGCTTGCATGAATTAATTTGAAACTCGGTACACATATAGATCTCATCGGGCCGAACAACTTTCGTGCTCTAAGTTTTACGCCAGCCCAACAGGAAGTCGGCTATTTAGGGTTGTTTTGAAACGCTTGCTGTGGAATTTAATGTACTCCTCCTAGGAAATACATCGATTCGCCTCCAAACTCGGTCAGCGTGAAGTCAAGACATTGAGGATGCTAAATTGCGGACGGATTTTTGATATCTCGAACGGTTTGGCTGTGGCGAGGAAACGAATTAATGGCGAGAAAAGAGAAACACGAAGTGTTATAACTAATGCATACATTAACTGATCTTGATGAAACTTCAGCAGTTTGTTCATGGTAAGAGGCCGATCAGATGGATGTAACTATTGTGTGTCAAAGTTAAAGCGCCACCAACTGGCAGCAGGAAATGTGTCACTTTCAAAATGCTTTTGACAAAAGTGGGGGGGGTCGTTTTACCTACAGTAGCACAACTCAGTACGTATGTTGATCTCATCGACCCGGACAACTTTCTAATTTAAAGTCATTAGCTCCGACCATCAGGAAGTCAGATATTTTGGTTTGAATGTGGATTTTTTGCAAAATCAGCCTCCAAAAGGCACTAAAAGCCTCAAATCTTCTAAAAATGTAATTTTATACCATTTATTTCTATATAAAAGTATACAAATATCACAACTAAACCCATTTTATTCTGATTTTAAAAAGAATTTTATTCTAATTTTATTCTAAATTTTAAAACAGTAAAGTAAAAAAAAAATTCAAGTCATACATAGGGCTATACTGCCCTCTTGTGTCCAAAAGGACATCAAAATAATATATAAAACTTTTTACCAGCTAGGCCAATAATGTATTTAAATATACATTTATTAGGTATGTGTCTGAGGATTTTCCCACCGGTTAATCGACGTGTGTGACACGAGCGGGTGCTTTTAAATCGCTAATATAAAAGTGAAAGAAAAATACGGACGTCCGCACGGACATTTATAATGGTGCACACACAAATCACACACACGTTGGAAAGAATTATGCTTTTAAACAACACTAAACCGCCATTAGATGTCGCCAAGTGACCGTCTTAATGAGCGAGTCATTGATTCATTCGTTCAAACGATTCGTAATCCATAAACATATACAGATCCATAAACATGGATCCATAAACATCCAATCCATAAACATAAACAGATGTTTATGGATTGATCATTCAATCTTTGAGTCAACCAATTCGTTCAAAATGCTGAATCATTCAGTTATGAGAAAACACGTTCCTGTGAGATGCGTTCTTCTGTGATTTTTGTTTAACTATTTTCGCTGCTGAAACAGAACAAAAACAGTCAATATTGTATCTAAAATGTAAATGACTTCATTTTAACTGTTAATATCCTGTTGTATGAAATCAATGTCACAGTTTCAATTGTGATTGTATTCAGGAAAAGTTAGGTACGGAGAGCGAGCGATTTCAACGAAATCAGAACTAAACCCATTTTATTCTTTTATTATTATTATTATTCAATTTAAGAATTATGTTTGAGTTTAAAAAAAGCCAGAATGTTTTAGTCCAAAAAATAAATAAATCATGCCATGGATTGCTTGAAATTAATTTTTTTTATTATATTTATTTTTTCGTTTTGGCTTTGTTTATAGTTTATTTTTTATTTTTTATTCTTGTTCCGTTCTGAATATCATTACATTTAAAGGATTTGTTGTGGAATATTTTGAGTGTATCATAAAATCAGAATATTCTCTCGATTTAGTGATCCCCTACTTATTATTTTATTTTATTTTTTTCTTTGTTCTAATCAGGTCAGGCAAGTAAAATTATCTGTGTCTTGTCCCTTAAATTTATTTATATATATATATGTATGTGTGTGTGTGTGTGTATATATATATATATATATATATATATATATATATATATATATATATGTATATATATATATATATATATATATATATATATATATGTATGTATGTGTGTGTGTGTGTGTGTGTGTGTATATATATATATAAATATAAATATAGCTGCGAGCAGCGATGGAGGGCCAAAGCCGGCGGTACCGCCACCCTGGCACCAGGATTGCGGTGCCACCGGCTTGGGCCCGTAATCACTGCTCGCAGCTATATTTAGGGCCCGAGCACCGATGGTGTGAGGACCCTCTTGGAATTGCTCTGTTTATTAGGGCCCGAGCACCGATGGTGTGAGGACCCTCTTGGAATTGCTCTGTTTATTATTATTATTATTATTCTTCTCCGCATTTAATTGCATTTTTGAGGGCCTAAACATGCTCGAAAACTCACAAAACTTTGCACACGCATCAGAACTGGCGAAAATTTACATCTGATATAGGTTTCAGAATTGGACGGGGCAAAATGGCTCGATAGCGCCACCTATAAAATTTCAACGGAGTGCGCCTCCCGCAACGTTCCACGTACGTGCACGAAATTCGGTACATACATGTAATGACCTAATACCTACAAAAAAGTCTCTTGGAGCATAGCCCTAAACACAACAGGAAGTCAGCCATTTTGAACTTCCTCTCAGATTTTTGTGCAGTTTTTGCCATTTTCAGGCCTCGTACTTTAACGAACTCCTCCTACAGTTTTAATCTGATCATCTTCAAATTTGGTGAGTGTAATCTTAAGGCCTTTGCGACGTTAAATTGCGAAGATCTTGAGTTTTCGTCAAAGGGCGGGTCCTCGGCGGCCTGATAAATTTCGATGTTTCGCCATGAAACAGGAAGTTGTTGTAACTCAGGCATGGAATGTCCAATCTGCCCCAAACTTCACACGTTTGATAAGAGTTCTGTCCTGAACACATGACCATGCTCATATTCAGTTATAGTCATAGCGCCACCTGCTGGCAACAGGAAGTGACATGTTTAACACTGTTATGGACTCCTAATAACATATAAAAAAGTGCCAGCAAGTGCTAAACATGCTAACAACATACTAGAAGCATGCTAAAACATGCTAGCAAACTCTTAGCTAAGTGCTAAAGCATGCTATTATTGCAATTAAATAGGAATTTGCTGTAACTCAGGCATGGAATGTCCAATCTGCCCCAAACTTCACACTTTTGATAAGCGTTCTGTACTGAACACATCTACATGAGAATATTCAGTTATAGTAATAGCGCCACCTACTGGTAACAGGAAGTGTCATGTTTAACACGTTGATGCCATTCTAGCAACATGTTAAAAATGCCATTGACTTCTAAACATGCTAGAAACATGTTAAAACATGCTAGCAATACTTAGCTAAGTGCTAAAGCATGCTAATTCAATGAAACAGGATGTTGTTGTTACTCAAGAAGGCAATGTCCAATCTGCGCCAAACTTCACACTTTTAATAAACGTTCTATCCTGAACACATGACCATGCTCATATTCAGTTACAGTCATAGTGCCACCTGCTGGCAACAGGAAGTGACATGTTAAACACTGTTGTGGACATATAAAAACATATAAAAAAGTGCCAGCAAGTGCTAAACATGCTAACAACATACTAGAAACATGCTAAAACATGCTAGCAAACACTTAGCTAAGTGCTAAAGCATGCAAATGCTGCAATTAAATAGGAATTTGCTGTAACACAGGCATGGAATGTCCAATCTGCCCCAAATTTCACACGTTTGATAAGAGTCATGGCCTGAACACATCTACATGAGAATATTCAGTTATAGTAATAGCGCCACCTGCTGTCAACAGGAAGTGACATGTTTAACACTGTTGTGGTCTCCTAATAACATATAAAAAAGAGCCAGCAGGTGCTAAACAGGTTAGCAACATACTAGAAACATGCTAGCAAACACTTAGTTAAGTGCTAAAGCATGCTATTACTGCAATTAAATAGGAATTTGCTGTAACTCAGGCATGGAATGTCCAATCTGCCCTAAACTTCACACGTTTGATAAGAATCATGGCCTGAACACATGTCTATGCTCAAATTCAGTTATAGTAATAGCGCCACCTACTGGCAACAGGAAGTGACATGTTTAACACGTTGATGCCGTTCTAGCAACATGTTAAAAATGCCATTGAGTTCTAAACATGCTAGAAACATATTAAAACATGCTAGCAATACTTAGCTAAGTGCTAAAGCATGCTAATTCAATGAAACAGGACTTTGTTGTTACTCAAGAAGGCAATGTACAATCTACCCCAAACTTCACATGTTTGATAAGAGTTATCTCTTGAACACATGTCCATGCTCATATTTAGTTATAGTCATAGCGCCACCTGCTGGCAACAGGAAGTGACGTTTAACACTGTTCTTGACTCCTAATAACATATAAAAAAATGCCAGTAGATGCTAAACATCCTACCAACATACTAGAGACATAATAAAACATACTAGCAAACACTTAGCTAAGTGCTAAAGAATGATATTACTGCAATTAAATATGAATTTGCTGTAACTCAGGCATGGAATGTCCAATCTGCCCCAAACTTCACACTTTTGATAAGCGTTCTGTCCTGAACACATGACCATGCTTATATTCAGTTACAGTAATAGCGCCACCTGCTGGCAACAGGAAGTGACATGTTTAACACTGTTATGGACTCCTAATAACATATAAAAAAGTGCCAGCAAGTGTTAAACATGCTAACAACATACTAGAAACATGCTAAAACATGCTAGCAAACTCTTAGCTAAGTGCTAAAGCATGCTATTATTGCAATTAAATAGGAATTTGCTGTAACTCAGGCATGGAATGTCCAATCTGCCCCAAACTTCACACTTTTGATAAGAGTCATGGCCTGAACACATCTACATGAGAATGTTCAGTTATAGTAATAGCGCCACCTACTGGCAACAGGAAGTGACATGTTTAACACGTTGATGCCGTTCTAGCAACATGTTAAAAAAGCCATTGAGTTCTAAACATGCTAGAAACATATTAAAACATGCTAGTAATGCTTAGCTAAGTGCTAAAGAATGCTAATTCAATGAAACATGACTTTGTTGTTACTCAAGAAGGCAACGTCCAATTTGCACCAAACTTCACAAGTTTGATAAGAGTTCTGTCCTGAACACACATCCATGCTCATATTCAGTTATAGTCATAACGCCACCTACTGGCAACAGAAACTGACATGGTTAACACAGTAATGCAGTACTAACCACATAATTATTGTGTACTAAGCATGCTAGAAACAGACTAAACATGCTAGCAACACTTAGCTGAGTCATGAAGCATGCTATTATCACCATTATACAAAACATTTTGTAACTGACTTTGACATACTCTTACTATATATACCTCCTTAAATGTACATTTCCCAACCATGCTCTGTCTTCCTAAAGCCACCGAGTGTTGATGGCACGGGTGCGAGGGCCCTTTCATCGCTGCTTGCAGCTTTAATTAGGGCCCGAGCACCGATGGTGAGAGGACCCTATTGTTTTTGCTCCGTTTATTATTATTATTATTATTCTTCTCCAAAGTGAATCGCTTTTTAGAGGGCCTAAACATGCTCGAAAACTCATGAAACTTTGCACACGCTTCAGAAGTGGTGAAAATTTACGTGTGATATGGTTTTCAAAATTGGGTGGGGCAAATTCGGAAAATTATTGCCCCCACATTTTGCCCCGGCTCCTGGTTTCACTTACAGGTATGAAATTTGGTACATACATGTAATGACCCAATACCTACAAAAAAGTCTCTTGGAGCATAGCCCTAAACACAACAGGAAGTGAGCTATTTTGAACTTCCTCCTAGATTTTGGGCATTTTTCGTAATTTCCTGATGTTGTACTTTAACGAACTCCTCCTACAGTTTTGATCTGATCCTCTTCAAATTTGGTGAGTGTAATCTGAAGGCCTTTGCGACGTTAAATTGCGAAGATCTTGAGTTTTCGTCGAAGAGTGTGCCCTCGGCGGCCTGACAAACGTTCACCCAATTTCGGCCTTTTGGTGATATATGCATGATCAGATAAGTTCAATAATAATATTGCTTGCAGTTCCGATGTTGCTAGGCAACCACAGACAGCCTGCAGTAACTCAGCCATACATGTTTCAATCTGCCCCAAACTTCACATGTTTGATAAGAGTCCTGTCCTGAACACATGACCATGCTCATTATGGTTATAGCAATAGCGCCACCTGCTGGTAGCAGGAAGTGTGGCAAATACAAAACGTGCTCGAAAAATCATGAAACTTTGCACATGCTTCAGATGTGGTGAAAATTTACGTGTGATGTGGTTTTCAAAATTGGGTGGGGCAAAATGGCTTACTTATTGCCCCTATATTTTGCCCCGTCTCCTGGTTTCACGTACAGGTATGAAATTTGGTACATACATGTAAAGACCCAATACCTACAAAAAAGTCTCTTGGCGCGTAGCCCTAAACACAACAGGAAGTCAGCTATTTTGAACTTCCTCTCAGATTTTGGGCAGTTTTTGCCATTTCCTGATGTTGTACTTTAACAAACTCCTCCTACAGTTTTGATCTGATCCTCTTCAAATTTGGTGAGTGTAATCTTAAGGCATTTCCTAAAGGCGCCGGGTGGCGGTGGCAGGGGTGCGAGGGCCCTTTCATCGCTGCTTGCAGCTTTAATTAGGGCCCGAGCACCGATGGTGTGAGGACCCTCTTGGAATTGCTCTGTTTATTATTATTATTATTATTCTTCTCCGCATTTAATTGCATTTTTGAGGGCCTAAACATGCTCGAAAACTCACAAAACTTTGCACACGCGTCAGAACTGGCGAAAATTTACATCTGATATAGGTTTCAGAATTGGACGGGGCAAAATGGCTCGATAGCGCCACCTATAAAAGTTCAACGGAGTGCGCCTCCCGCAACGTTCCACGTACGTGCACGAAATTCGGTACATACATGTAATGACCTAATACCTACAAAAAAGTCTCTTGGAGCATAGCCCTAAACACAACAGGAAGTCAGCCATTTTGAACTTCCTCTCAGATTTTTGTGCAGTTTTTGCCATTTTCAGGCCTCGTACTTTAACGAACTCCTCCTACAGTTTTAATCTGATCATCTTCAAATTTGGTGAGTGTAATCTTAAGGCCTTTGCGACGTTAAATTGCGAAGATCTTGAGTTTTCGTCGAAGGGCGGGTCCTCGGCGGCCTGACAAATTTCGATGTTTCGCCATGAAACAGGAAGTTGCTGTAACTCAGGCATGGAATGTCCAATCTGCCCCAAACTTCACACGTTTGATAAGAGTTCTGTCCTGAACACATGACCATGCTCATATTCAGTTATAGTCATAGCGCCACCTGCTGGCAACAGGAAGTGACATGTTTAACACTGTTATGGACTCCTAATAACATATAAAAAAGTGCCAGCAAGTGCTAAACATGCTAACAACATACTAGAAGCATGCTAAAACATGCTAGCAAACTCTTAGCTAAATGCTAAAGAATGATATTACTGCAATTAAATAGGAATTTGCTGTAACTCAGGCATGGAATGTCCAATCTGCCCCAAACTTCACACTTTTGATAAGCGTTCTGTCCTGAACACATGACCAATGCTTATATTCAATTACAGTCATAGCGCCACCTGCTGGCAACAGGAAGTGACATGTTTAACACTGTTATGGACTCCTAATAACATAAAAAAGTGCCAGCAAGTGTTAAACATGCTAACAACATACTAGAAACATGCTAAAACATGCTAGCAAACTCTTAGCTAAGTGCTAAAGCATGCTATTATTGCAATTAAATTGGAATTTGCTGTAACTCAGGCATGGAATGTCCAATCTGCCACAAACTTCACACTTTTGATAAGAGTCATGGCCTGAACACATCTACATGAGAATGTTCAGTTATAGTAATAGCGCCACCTACTGGCAACAGGAAGTGATGTTTAACATGTTGATGCCGTTCTAGCAACATGTTAAAAATGCCATTGAGTTCTAAACATGCTAGAAACATGTTAAAACATGCTAACAATGCTTAGCTAAGTGCTAAAGAATGCTAATTCAATGAAACATGACTTTGTTGTTACTCAAGAAGGCAATGTCCAATTTGCACCAAACTTCACACGTTTGATAAGAGTTCTGTCCTGAACACACATCCATGCTCATATTCAGTTATAGTCATAACGCCACCTACTGGCAACAGAAACTGACATGGTTAACACAGTAATGCAGTACTAACCACATAATTATTGTGTACTGAGCATGCTAGGAACAGACTAAACATGCTAGCAACACTTAGCTGAGTCATGAAGCATGCTATTATCACCATTATACAAAACATTTTGTAACTGACTTTGACATACTCTTACTATATATACCTCCTTAAATGTACATTTCCCAACCATGCTCTGTCTTCCTAAAGCCACCGAGTGTTGATGGCACGGGTGCGAGGGCCCTTTCATCGCTGCTTGCAGCTTTAATTATTATTATTATTATTCTTCTCCGCATTTAATTGCATTTTTGAGGGCCTAAACATGCTCGAAAACTCACGAAACTTTGCACACGCGTCAGAACTGGCGAAAATTTACATCTGATATAGGTTTCAGAATTGGGCGGGGCAAAATGGCTCGATAGCGCCACCTATAAAAGTTCAACAGAGTGCGCCTCCCGCTGTGTTCCACGTACGTGTACGAAATTCGGTACATATGTGTAATGACCTAATACCTACAAAAAAGTCTCTTGGAGCATAGCTCTAAACACAACAGGAAGTCAGCCATTTTCAACTTCCTCTCTGATTTTTGTGCACTTTTTGCCATTTTCAGGCCTCGTACTTTAACGAACTCCTCCTACAGTTTTAATCTGATCATCTTCAAATTTGGTGAGTGTAATCTTAAGGCCTTTGCGACGTTAAATTGCGAAGATCTTGAGTTTTCGTCGAAGGGCGGGCCCTCGGCGGCCTGACAAATTTTGATGTTTCGCCATGAAACAGGAAGTTGCTGTAACTCAGGCATGGAATGTCCAATCTGCCCCAAACTTCACACTTTTGATAAGCGTTCTGTCCTGAACACATGACCATGCTCATATTCAGTTACAGTCATAGCGCCACCTGCTGGCAACAGGAAGTGACATGTTTAACACTCTTGTGGACTCCTGATAACATATAAAAAAGTGCCAGCAAGTGCTAAACATGCTAACAACTTACTAGAAACATGCTAAAACATGCTAGCAAACACTTAGCTAAGTGCTAAAGCATGCTATTACTGCAATTAAATAGGAATTTGCTGTAACTCAGGCACGGAATGTCCAATCTGCCCCAAACTTCACACGTTTGATAAGAGTCATGGCCTGAACACATCTACATGAGAATATTCAGTTATAGTAATAGCGCCACCTACTGGTAACAGGAAGTGTCATGTTTAACACGTTGATGCCGTTCTAGCAACATGTTAAAAATGCCATTGACTTCTAAAAATGCTAGAAACATGTTAAAACATGCTAGCAATACTTAGCTAAGTGCTAAAGCATGCTAATTCAATGAAACAGGATGTTGTTGTTACTCAAGAAGGCAATGTCCAATCTGCGCCAAACTTCACACTTTTGATAAGCGTTCTGTCCTGAACACATGACCATGCTCATATTCAGTTACAGTCATAGCGCCACCTGCTGGCAACAGGAAGTGACATGTTAAACACTGTTGTGGACTCCTGATAACATATAAAAAAGTGCCAGCAAGAGCTAAACATGCTAACAACATACTAGAAACATGTTAGCAAACACTTAGCTAAGTGCTAAAGCATGCTATTGCTGCAAATAAATAGGAAGTTGCTGTAACTAAGGCATGGAATGTCCAATCTGCCCCAAACTTCACACTTTTGATAAGCGTTCTGTCCTGAACACATGACCATGCTCATATTCAGTTATAGTCATAGCGCCACCTGCTGGCAACAGGAAGTGACATGTTTAACACTCTTGTGGACTCCTGATAACATATAAAAAAGTGCCAGCAAGTGCTAAACATGCTAACAACATACTAGAAACATGCTAAAACATGCTAGCAAACACCTAGCTAAGTGCTAAAGCATGCTATTACTGCAATTAAATAGAAATTTGTTGTAACTCAGGCACAGAATGTCCAATCTGCCCCAGACTTCACACGTTTGATAAGAGTCATGGCCTGAACACATCTACATGAGAATATTCAGTTATAGTAATAGCGCCACCTACTGGTAACAGGAAGTGTCATGTTTAACACGTTGATGCCGTTCTAGCAACATGTTAAAAATGCCACTGACTTCTAAAAATGCTAGAAACATGTTAAAACATGCTAGCAATACTTAGCTAATTCAATGAAACAGGATGTTGTTGTTACTCAAGAAGGCAATGTCCAATCTGCGCCAAACTTCACACTTTTGATAAGCGTTCTGTCCTGAACACATGACCATGCTCATTCAGTTACAGTCATAGCACCGCCTGCTGGCAACAGGAAGTGACATGTTAAACACTGTTGTGGACTCCTGATAACATATAAAAAAGTGCCAGCAAGTGCTAAACATGCTAACAACATACTAGAAACATATTAGCAAACACTTAGCTAAGTGCTAAAGCATGCTATTGCTGCAATTAAATATGAATTTGCTGTAACACAGGCATGGAATGTCCAATCTGCCCCAAACTTAATATGTAACATGCAATAAACATGCTAGCAACACATAGCTAAGTTCTAAAGCATGCTAGAAATGCTAAAGGAAGTTGTTGTAACTTAGGCATACAATGTCCAATCTACCCCAAACTTCACACGTTTGATAATAGTTATCTCCTGAACACAAGTCCATGCTCATATTCAGATATAGTCATAGCGCCGCCTGCTGGCAACAGGAAGTGACGTTTAACACTATTCTGGACTCCTAATAACATATAAAAAAGTGTCACCAACTGCTAAACATGTTAGCAACATACTAGAAACATGCAATCAAATACTTAGCTAAGTGTTAAAGCATCCTATTACTGCAATTAAATATGAATTTGCTGTAACTCAGGCATTCAATGTCCAATCTACCCCAAAATTAAAGGGTTAGTTCACCCAAAAATGAAAATTCTGTCAGTAATTACTCACCCTCATGTTGTTCCAACCATGTAAGTCTTTCGTTCATCTTCGGAACACAAATTAAGATATTTTTGATGAAATCTGACAGAATTTTGACTCCTCCATAGGCTTCCAGTGTGACCGAAACTCACCGGCCCAGAATAGTTATTAAAACATCGTTAAAATAGTCCAAGTAACTACAGTGGCACTACATTAAGTTTATCATGCGACGAGAATACTTTTTGTGCGCAAAAACAAACAAAAATAACAACTTTATTCCACTTTTCATTTCCTTCTCTCTGGGCCTCGTAGTGTGTTTGCGCTGCGCGTCTGTGTTGCACGTCATCACGCAACACACACATGACCGGCGTCGGCCAATAGTGAGCCTACGTGGTGACGTGTGACACAGACGCGCTGCGCAAAAACACTACGCAAACCAACTAGACATCCAGAGAGAAGGAAATGAATAGTGGAATAAAGTCGTTATTTTTGTTTGTTTTTGCGCACAAAAAGTATTCTCGTCGCTTGATATACTTAAGATTGAGCCACTGGAGTCACTTGGACTATATTAACGATCTCTTTAATAACTTTTCTGGGCCAGCAAGTTTCGGTCACACTGGAAGCCTATGGAGGAGTGAAACATGGCTCAGATTTCATCAAAAATATCTTAATTTGTGTTCCGAAGATGAACGAAGGTCTTACGCGGTTGGAACAACATGAGGGTGAGTAATTACTGACAGAATTTAAATTTTTGGGTGAACTAACCCTTTAATATGTAATATGCTAGAAACATCATAAAACATGCTAGAAATGCTAAAGGAAGTTGTTGTAACTCAAGCATACAATGTCCAATCTGCCCCAAACTCCACATGTTTGATAAAAGTCCTGCACTGAACACATCTACATAGCGATATTCAGATATAGACATAGCCCCACCTACTGGCAACAGAAACTGACATGGTTAACACAGTAATGCAGTACTAACCACATAACTATTGTGTACTAAGCATGCTAAAAACATACTAAACCTGCTAGCAACTACTATATATACCTCCTTAAATGCACATTGTCCAACCATGCTCTGTCTTCCTAAAGCCACCGGGTGGCGGCGGCACGGGTGCGAGGGCCCTTTCATCGCTGCTTGCAGCTTTAATTAGGGCCCGAGCACCGATGGTGTGAGGACCCTCTTGGAATTGCTCTGTTTATTATTATTATTATTATTCTTCTCCGCATTTAATTGCATTTTTGAGGGCCTAAACATGCTCGAAAACTCACGAAACTTTGCACACGCGTCAAAACTGGCGAAAATTGACATCTGATATAGGTTTCAGAATTGGACGGGGCAAAATGGCTCGATAGCGCCACCTATAAAAGTTCAACGGAGTGCGCCTCCCGCAACGTTCCACGTACGTGCACGAAATTCGGTACATACATGTAATGACCTAATACCTACAAAAAAGTCTCTTGGAGCATAGCCCTAAACACAACAGGAAGTCAGCCATTTTGAACTTCCTCCCAGATTTTTGTGCAGTTTTTGACATTTTCAGGCCTCGTACTTTAACGAACTCCTCCTACAGTTTTAATCTGATCATCTTCAAATTTGGTGAGTGTAATCTTAAGGCCTTTGCGACGTTAAATTGCGAAGATCTTGAGTTTTCGTCGAAGGGCGGGTCCTCGGCGGCCTGACAAATTTTGATGTTTCGCCATGAAACAGGAAGTTGCTGTAACTCAGGCATGGAATGTCCAATCTGCCCCAAACTTCACACATTTGATAAGAGTTCTGTCCTGAACACATGACCATGCTCATATTCAGTTATAGTCATAGCGCCACCTGCTGGCAACAGGAAGTGACATGTTTAACACTGTTATGGACTCCTAATAACATATAAAAAAGTGCCAGCAAGTGCTAAACATGCTAACAACATACTAGAAGCATGCTAAAACATGCTAGCAAACTCTTAGCTAAGTGCTAAAGCATGCTATTATTGCAATTAAATAGGAATTTGCTGTAACTCAGGCATGGAATGTCCAATCTGCCCCAAACTTCACACTTTTGATAAGCGTTCTGTCCTGAACATATCTACATGAGAATATTCAGTTATAGTAATAGCGCCACCTACTGGTAACAGGAAGTGTCATGTTTAACACGTTGATGCCATTCTAGCAACATGTTAAAAATGCCATTGACTTCTAAACATGCTAGAAACATGTTAAAACATGCTAGCAATACTTAGCTAAGTGCTAAAGCATGCTAATTCAATGAAACAGGATGTTGTTGTTACTCAAGAAGGCAATGTCCAATCTGCGCCAAACTTCACACTTTTAATAAACGTTCTGTCCTGAACACATGACCATGCTCATATTCAGTTACAGTCATAGTGCCACCTGCTGGCAACAGGAAATGACATGTTAAACACTGTTGTGGACATATAAAAACATATAAAAAAAGTGCCAGAAAGTGCTAAACATGCTAACAACATACTAGAAACATGCTAAAACATGCTAGCAAACACTTAGCTAAGTGTTAAAGCATGCTATTGCTGCAATTAAATAGGAATTTGCTGTAACACAGGCATGGAATGTCCAATCTGCCCCAAACTTCACACGTTTGATAAGAGTCATGGCCTGAACACATCTACATGAGAATATTCAGTTATAGTAATAGCGCCACCTGCTGTCAACAGGAAGTGACATGTTTAACACTGTTGTGGTCTCCTAATAACATATATAAAAGAGCCAGCAAGTGCTAAACAGGTTAGCAACATACTAGAAACATGCTAGCAAACACTTAGCTAAGTGCTAAAGCATGCTATTACTGCAATTAAATAGGAATTTGCTGTAACTCAGGCATGGAATGTCCAATCTGCCCCAAACTTCACATGTTTGATAAGAATCATGGCCTGAACACATGTCTATGCTCAAATTCAGTTATAGTAATAGCGCCACCTACTGGCAACAGGAAGTGACATGTTTAACACGTTGATGCCGTTCTAGCAACATGTTAAAAATGCCATTGAGTTCTAAACATGCTAGAAACATATTAAAACATGCTAGCAATACTTAGCTAAGTGCTAAAGCATGCTAATTCAATGAAACAGGACTTTGTTGTTACTCAAGAAGGCAATGTACAATCTACCCCAAACGTCACACGTTTGATAAGAGTTATCTCTTGAACACATGTCCATGCTCATATTTAGTTATAGTCATAGCGCCACCTGCTGGCAACAGGAAGTGACGTTTAACACTGTTCTTGACTCCTAATAACATATAAAAAAATGCCAGTAGGTGCTAAACATCCTACCAACATACTAGAGACATGCTAAAACATACTAGCAAACACTTAGCTAAGTGCTAAAGAATGATATTACTGCAATTAAATATGAATTTGCTGTAACTCAGGCATGGAATGTCCAATCTGCCCCAAACTTCACACTTTTGATAAGCGTTCTGTCCTGAACACATGACCATGCTTATATTCAGTTACAGTCATAGCGCCACCTGCTGGCAACAGGAAGTGACATGTTTAACACTGTTATGGACTCCTAATAACATATAAAAAAGTGCCAGCAAGTGTTAAACATGCTAACAACATACTAGAAACATGCTAAAACATGCTAGCAAACTCTTAGCCAAGTGCTAAAGCATGCTATTATTGCAATTAAATAGGAATTTGCTGTAACTCAGGCATGGAATGTCCAATCTGCCCCAAACTTCACACTTTTGATAAGAGTCATGGCCTGAACACATCTACATGAGAATGTTCAGTTATAGTAATAGCGCCACCAACTGGCAACAGGAAGTGACATGTTTAACACGTTGATGCCGTTCTAGCAACATGTTAAAAATGCCATTGAGTTCTAAACATGCTAGAAACATGTTAAAACATGCTTAAATGCTTAGCTAAGTTCTAAAGAATGCTAATTCAATGAAACATGACTTTGTTGTTACTCAAGAAGGCAATGTCCAATTTGCACCAAACTTCACACGTTTGATAAGAGTTCTGTCCTGAACACACATCCATGCTCATATTCAGTTATAGTCATAACGCCACCTACTGGCAACAGAAACTGACATGGTTAACACAGTAATGCAGTACTAACCACATAATTATTGTGTACTGAGCATGCTAGAAACAGACTAAACATGCTAGCAACACTTAGCTGAGTCATGAAGCATGCTATTATCACCATTATACAAAACATTTTGTAACTGACTTTGACATACTCTTACTATATATCCCTCCTTAAATGTACATTTCCCAACCATGCTCTGCCTTCCTAAAGCCACCGAGTGTTGATGGCACGGGTGCGAGGGCCCTTTCATCGCTGCTTGCAGCTTTAATTATTATTATTATTATTCTTCTCCGCATTGAATTGCATTTTTGAGGGCCTAAACATGCGCGAAAACTCACGAAACTTTGCACACGCGTCAGAACTGGCGAAAATTTACATCTGATATAGGTTTCAGAATTGGACGGGGCAAAATGGCTCGATAGCGCCACCTATAAAAGTTCAACGGAGTGCGCCTCCCGCAACGTTCAACGTACGTGCACGAAATTCGGTACATACGTGTAATGACCTAATACCTACAAAAAAGTCTCTAGGAGCATAGCCCTAAACACAACAGGAAGTCAGCCATTTTGAACTTCCTCTCAGATTTTTGTGCAGTTTTTGCCATTTTCAGGCCTCGTACTTTAACGAACTCCTCCTACAGTTTTAATCTGATCATCTTCAAATTTGGTGAGTGTAATCTTAAGGCCTTTGCGACGTTAAATTGCGAAGATCTTGAGTTTTCGTCGAAGGGCGGGTCCTCGGCGGCCTTACAAATTTCGATGTTTCGCCATGAAACAGGAAGTTGCTGTAACTCAGGCATGGAATGTCCAATCTGCCCCAAACTTCACACGTTTGATAAGAGTTCTGTCCTGAACACATGGCCATGCTCATATTCAGTTATAGTCATAGCGCCACCTGCTGGCAACAGGAAGTGACATGTTTAACACTGTTATGGACTCCTAATAACATATAAAAAAGTGCCAGCAAGTGCTAAACATGCTAACAACATACTAGAAGCATGCTAAAACATGCTAGCAAACTCTTAGCTAAGTGCTAAAGCATGCTATTATTGCAATTAAATAGGAATTTGCTGTAACTCAGGCATGGAATGTCCAATCTGCCCCAAACTTCACACTTTTGATAAGCGTTCTGTCCTGAACACATCTACATGAGAATATTCAGTTATAGTAATAGCGCCACCTACTGGCAACAGGAAGTGTCATGTTTAACACGTTGATGCCATTCTAGCAACATGTTAAAAATGCCATTGAGGTCTAAACATGCTAGAAACATGTTAAAACATGCTAGCAATACTTAGCTAAGTGGTAAAGCATGCTAATTCAATGAAACAGGATGTTGTTGTTACTCAAGAAGGCAATGTCCAATATGCGCCAAACTTCACACTTTTAATAAACGTTCTGTCCTGAACACATGACCATGCTCATATTCAGTTACAGTCATAGTGCCACCTGCTGGCAACAGGAAGTGACATGTTAAACTCTGTTGTGGACATATAAAAACATATAAAAAAAGTGCCAGCAAGTGCTAAACATGCTAACAACATACTAGAAACATGCTAAAACATGCTAGCAAACACTTAGCTAAGTGCTAAAGCATGCTATTGCTGCAATTAAATAGGAATTTGCTGTAACACAGGCATGGAATGTCCAATCTGCCCCAAACTTCACACGTTTGATAAGAGTCATGGCCTGAACACATCTACATGAGAATATTCAGTTATAGTAATAGCGCCACCTGCTGTCAACAGGAAGTGACATGTTTAACACTGTTGTGGTCTCCTAATAACATATATAAAAGAGCCAGCAAGTGCTAAACAGGTTAGCAACATACTAGAAACATGCTAGCAAACACTTAGCTAAGTGATAAAGCATGCTATTACTGCAATTAAATAGGAATTTGCTGTAACTCAGGCATGGAACGTCCAATCTGCCCCAAATTTCACATGTTTGATAAGAATCATGGCCTGAACGCATGCCTATGCTCAAATTCAGTTATAGTAATAGCGCCACCTACTGGCAACAGGAAGTTACATGTTTAACACGTTGATGCCGTTCTAGCAACATGTTAAAAATGCCATTGAGTTCTAAACATGCTAGAAACATATTAAAACATGCTAGCAATACTTAGCTAAGTGCTAAAGCATGCTAATTCAATGAAACAGGACTTTGTTGTTACTCAAGAAGGCAATGTACAATCTACCCCAAACGTCACACGTTTGATAAGAGTTATCTCTTGAACACATGTCCATGCTCATATTTAGTTATAGTCATAGCGCCACCTGCTGGCAACAGGAAGTGACGTTTAACACTGTTCTTGACTCCTAATAACATATAAAAAAATGCTAGTAGGTGCTAAACATCCTACCAACATACTAGAGACATGCTAAAACATAATAGCAAACACTTAGCTAAGTGCTAAAGAATGATATTACTGCAATTAAATATGAATTTGCTGTAACTCAGGCATGGAATGTCCAATCTGCCCCAAACTTCACACTTTTGATAAGCGTTCTGTCCTGAACACATGACCATGCTTATATTCAGTTACAGTCATAGCGCCACCTGCTGGCAACAGGAAGTGACATGTTTAACACTGTTGTGGACTCCTAATAACATATAAAAAAGTACCAGCAAGTGTTAAACATGCTAACAACATACTAGAAACATGCTAAAACATGCTAGCAAACTCTTAGCCAAGTGCTAAAGCATGCTATTATTGCAATTAAATAGGAATTTGCTGTAACTCAGGCATGGAATGTCCAATCTGCCCCAAACTTCACACTTTTGATAAGAGTCATGGCCTGAACACATCTACATGAGAATGTTCAGTTATAGTAATAGCGCCACCAACTGGCAACAGGAAGTGACATGTTTAACACGTTGATGCCGTTCTAGCAACATGTTAAAACATGCTAACAATGCTTAGCTAAGTTCTAAAGAATGCTAATTCAATGAAACATGACTTTGTTGTTACTCAAGAAGGCAATGTCCAATTTGCACCAAACTTCACATGTTTGATAAGAGTTCTGTCCTGAACACACATCCATGCTCATATTCAGTTATAGTCATAACGCCACCTACTGGCAACAGAAACTGACATGGTTAACACAGTAATGCAGTACTAACCACATAATTATTGTGTACTAAGCATGCTAGAAACAGACTGAACATGCTAGCAACACTTAGCTGAGTCATGAAGCATGCTATTATCACCATTATACAAAACATTTTGTAACTGACTTTGACATACTCTTACTATATATACCTCCTTAAATGTACATTTCCCAACCATGCTCTGCCTTCCTAAAGCCACCGAGTGTTGATGGCACGGGTGCGAGGGCCCTTTCATCGCTGCTTGCAGCTTTAATTATTATTATTATTCTTCTCCGCATTGAATTGCATTTTTGAGGGCCTAAACCATGCTCGAAAACTCACGAAACTTTGCACACACGTCAGAACTGGCGAAAATTTACATCTGATATAGGTTTCAGAATTGGACGGGGCAAAATGGCTCGATAGCGCCACCTATAAAAGTTCAACGGAGTGCGCCTCCCGCATCGTTCCACGTACGTGCACGAAATTCGGTACATGCATGTAATTACCTAATACCTACAAAAAAGTCTCTTGGAGCGTAGCCCTAAACACAACAGGAAGTCAGCCATTTTGAACTTCCTCTCAGATTTTTGTGCAGTTTTTGCCATTTTCAGGCCTCGTACTTTAACGAACTCCTCCTACAGTTTTAATCTGATCATCTTCAAATTTGGTGAGTGTAATCTTCAGGCCTTTGCGACGTTAAATTGCGAAGATCTTGAGTTTTCGTCGAAGTGCGGGTCCTCGGCGGCCTGACAAATTTCGATGTTTCGCCATGAAACAGGAAGTTGCTGTAACTCAGGCATAGAATGTCCAATCTGCCCCAAACTTCACACTTTTGATAAGAGTTCTGTCCTGAACACATGACCATGCTCATATTCAGTTATAGTCATAGCGCCACCTGCTGGCAACAGGAAGTGACATGTTTAACACTGTTATGGACTCCTAATAACATATAAAAAAGTGCCAGCAAGTGCTAAACATGCTAACAACATACTAGAAGCATGCTAAAACATGCTAGCAAACTCTTAGCTAAGTGCTAAAGCATGCTATTATTGCAATTAAATAGGAATTTGCTGTAACTCAGGCATGGAATGTCCAATCTGCCCCAAACTTCACACTTTTGATAAGCGTTCTGTCCTGAACACATCTACATGAGAATATTCAGTTATAGTAATAGCGCCACCTACTGGTAACAGGAAGTGTCATGTTTAACACGTTGATGCCATTCTAGCAACATGTTAAAAATGCCATTGACTTCTAAACATGCTAGAAACATGTTAAAACATGCTAGCAATACTTAGCTAAGTGCTAAAGCATGCTAATTCAATGAAACAGGATGTTGTTGTTACTCAAGAAGGCAATGTCCAATCTGCCCCAAACTTCACACTTTTAATAAACGTTCTGTCCTAAACACATGACCATGCTCATATTCAGTTACAGTCATAGCGCCACCTGCTGGCAACAGGAAGTGACATGTTAAACACTGTTGTGGACATATAAAAACATATAAAAAAAGTGACAGCAAGTGCTAAACATGCTAACAACATACTAGAAACATGCTAAAACATGCTAGCAAACACTTAGCTAAGTGCTAAAGCATGCTATTGCTGCAATTAAATAGGAATTTGCTGTAACACAGGCATGGAATGTCCAATCTGCCCCAAACTTCACACGTTTGATAAGAGTCATGGCCTGAACACATCTACATGAGAATATTCAGTTATAGTAATAGCGCCACCTGCTTTCAACAGGAAGTGACATGTTTAACACTCTTGTGGTCTCCTAATAACATAAAAAAAAGAGCCAGCAAGTGCTAAACAGGTTAGCAACATACTAGAAACATGCTAGCAAACACTTAGCTAAGTGCTAAAGCATGCTATTACTGCAATTAAATAGGAATTTGCTGTAACTCAGGCATGGAATGTCCAATCTGCCCCAAACTTCACACATTTGATAAGAATCATGGCCTGAACACATGTCTATGCTCAAATTCAGTTATAGTAATAGCGCCACCTACTGGCAACAGGAAGTGACATGTTTAACACTTTGATGCCGTTCTAGCAACATGTTAAAAATGCCATTGAGTTCTATACATGCTAGAAACATGTTAAAACATGCTAGCAATACTTAGCTAAGTGCTAAAGCATGCTAATTCAATGAAACAGGACTTTGTTGTTACTCAAGAAGGCAATGTACAATCTACCCCAAACTTCACACGTTTGATAAGAGTTATCTCTTGAACACATGTCCATGCTCATATTTAGTTATAGTCATAGCGCCACCTGCTGGCAACAGGAATTGACGTTTAACACTGTTCTTGACTCCTAATAACATATAAAAAAATGCCAGTAGGTGCTAAACATCCTACCAACATACTAGAGACATGCTAAAACATACTAGCAAACACTTAGCTAAGTGCTAAAGAATGATATTATTGCAATTAAATATGAATTTGCTGTAACTCAGGCATGGAATGTCCAATCTGCCCCAAACTTCACACTTTTGATAAGCGTTCTGTCCTGAACACATGACCATGCTTATATTCAGTTACAGTCATAGCGCCACCTGCTGGCAACAGGAAGTGACATGTTTAACACTGTTATGGACTCCTAATAACATATAAAAAAGTGCCAGCAAGTGCTAAACATGCTAACAACATACTACAAACATGCTAAAACATGCTAGCAAACTCTTAGCTAAGTGCTAAAGCATGCTATTATTGCAATTAAATAGGAATTTGCTGTAACTCAGGCATGGAATGTCCAATCTGCCCCAAACTTCACACATTTGATAAGAATCATGGCCTGAACACATGTCTATGCTCAAATTCAGTTATAGTAATAGCGCCACCTACTGGCAACAGGAAGTGACATGTTTAACACTTTGATGCCGTTCTAGCAACATGTTAAAAATGCCATTGAGTTCTAAACATGCTAGAAACATGTTAAAACATGCTAACAATGCTTAGCTAAGTGCTAAAGAATGCTAATTCAATGAAACATGACTTTGTTGTTACTCAAGAAGGCAATGTCCAATTTGCACCAAACTTCACACGTTTGATAAGAGTTCTGTCCTGAACACACATCCATGGTCATATTCAGTTATAGTCATAACGCCACCTACTGGCAACAGAAACTGACATGGTTAACACAGTAATGCAGTACTAACCACATAATTATTGTGTACTAAGCATGCTAGAAACAGACTAAACATGCTAGCAACACTTAGCTGAGTCATGAAGCATGCTATTATCACCATTATACAAAACATTTTGTAACTGACTTTGACATACTCTTACTATATATACCTCCTTAAATGTACATTTCCCAACCATGCTCTGTCTTCCTAAAGCCACCGAGTGTTGATGGCACGGGTGCGAGGGCCCTTTCATCGCTGCTTGCAGCTTTAATTAGGGCCCGAGCACCGATGGTGTGAGGACCCTCTTGGAATTGCTCTGTTTATTATTAGGGCCCGAGCACCGATGGTGTGAGGACCCTCTTGGAATTGCTCTGTTTATTATTAGGGCCCGAGCACCGATGGTGTGAGGACCCTCTTGGAATTGCTCTGTTTATTATTATTATTATTCTTCTTCTTCTTCTTCTTCTTCTAATAACATATAAAAAAGAGCCAACAAGTGCTAAACAGGTTAGCAACATACTAGAAACATGCTAGCAAACACTTAGCTAAGTGCTAAAGCATGCTATTACTGCAATTAAATAGGAATTTGCTGTAACTCAGGCATGTAATGTCCAATCTGCCCCAAACTTCACACATTTGATAAGAATCATGGCCTGAACACATGTCTATGCTCAAATTCAGTTATAGTAATAGCACCACCTACTGGCAACAGGAAGTGACATGTTTAACACTTTGATGCCGTTCTAGCAACATGTTAAAAATGCCATTGAGTTCTATACATGCTAGAAACATGTTAAAACATGCTAGCAGTACTTAGCTAAGTGCTAAACCATGCTAATTCAATGAAACAGGACTTTGTTGTTACTCAAGAAGGCAATGTACAATCTACCCCAAACTTCACACGTTTGATAAGAGTTATCTCTTGAACACGTCCATGCTCATATTTAGTTATAGTCATAGCGCCACCTGCTGGCAACAGGAAGTGACGTTTAACACTGTTCTTGACTCCTAATAACATATAAAAAAATGCAAGTAGGTGCTAAACATCCTACCAACATACTAGAGACTTGCTAAAACATACTAGCAAACACTTAGCTAAGTGCTAAAGAATGATATTACTGCAATTAAATATGAATTTGCTGTAACTCAGGCAAGGAATGTCCAATCTGCCCCAAACTTCACACTTTTGATAAGCGTTCTGTCCTGAACACATGATCATGCTTACAGTCATAGCGCCACCTGCTGGCAGCAGGAAGTGACATGTTTAACACTGTTATGGACTCCTAATAACATATAAAAAAGTGCCAGCAAGTGCTAAACATGCTAACAACATACTAGAAACATGCTAAAACATGCTAGCAAACTCTTAGCTAAGTGCTAAAGCATGCTATTATTGCAATTAAATAGGAATTTGCTGTAATTCAGGCATGGAATGTCCAATCTGCCCCAAACTTCACACATTTGATAAGAATCATGGCCTGAACACATGTCTATGCTCAAATTCAGTTATAGTAATAGCGCCACCTACTGGCAACAGGAAGTGACATGTTTAACACTTTTATGCCGTTCTAGCAACATGTTAAAAATGCCATTGAGTTCTAAACATGCTAGAAACATGTTAAAACATGCTAACAATGCTTAGCTAAGTGCTAAAGAATGTTAATTCAATGAAACATGACTTTGTTGTTACTCAAGAAGGCAATGTCCAATTTGCACCAAACTTCACACGTTTGATAAGAGTTCTGTCCTGAACACACATCCATGCTCATATTCAGTTATAGCCATAACGCCACCTACTGGCAACAGAAACTGACATGGTTAACACCGTAATGCAGTACTAACCACATAATTATTGTGTACTAAGCATGCTAGAAACAGACTAAACATGCTAGCAACACTTAGCTGAGTCATGAAGCATGCTATTATCACCATTATACAAAACATTTTGTAACTGACTTTGACATACTCTTACTATATATACCTCCTTAAATGTACATTTCCCAACCATGCTCTGTCTTCCTAAAGCCACCGAGTGTTGATGGCACGGGTGCGAGGGCCCTTTCATCGCTGCTTGCAGCTTTAATTAGGGCCCGAGCACCGATGGTGTGAGGACCCTCTTGGAATTGCTCTGTTTATTATTATTATTATTCTTCTTCTCCGCATTGAATTGCATTTTTGAGGGCCTAAACATGCTCGAAAACTCACGAAACTTTGCACACGCGTCAGAACTGGCGAAAATTTACATCTGATATAGGTTTCAGAATTGGACGGGGCAAAATGGCTCGATAGCGCCACCTATAAAAGTTCAACGGAGTGCGCCTCCCGCAACATTCCACGTACGTGCACGAAATTCGGTACATACATGTAATGACCTAATACCTACAAAAAAGTCTCTTGGAGCATAGCCCTAAACACAACAGGAAGTCAGCCATTTTGAACTTCCTCTCAGATTTTTGTGCAGTTTTTGCCATTTTCAGGCCTCGTACTTTAACGAACTCCTCCTACAGTTTTAATCTGATCATCTTCGAATTTGGTGAGTGTAATCTTAAGGCCTTTGCGACGTTAAATTGCGAAGATCTTGAGTTTTCGTCGAAGGGCGGGTCCTCGGCGGCCTTACAAATTTCGATGTTTCGCCATGAAACAGGAAGTTGCTGTAACTCAGGCATGGAATGTCCAATCTGCCCCAAACTTCACACGTTTGATAAGAGTTCTGCCCTGAACACATGACCATGCTCATATTCAGTTATAGTCATAGCGCCACCTGCTGGCAACAGGAAGTGACATGTTTAACACTGTTATGGACTCCTAATAACATATAAAAAAGTGCCAGCAAGTGCTAAACATGCTAACAACATACTAGAAGCATGCTAAAACATGCTAGCAAACACTTAGCTAAGTGCTAAAGCATGCTATTATTGCAATTAAATAGGAATTTGCTGTAACTCAGGCATGGAATGTCCAATCTGCCCCAAACTTCACACTTTTGATAAGCGTTCTGTCCTGAACACATCTACATGAGAATATTCAGTTATAGTAATAGCGCCACCTACTGGCAACAGGAAGTGTCATGTTTAACACGTTGATGCCATTCTAGCAACATGTTAAAAATGCCATTGAGGTCTAAACATGCTAGAAACATGTTAAAACATGCTAGCTAATGTTAAAACATGCTAGCAATACTTAGCTAAGTGGTAAAGCATGCTAATTCAATGAAACAGGATGTTGTTGTTACTCAAGAAGGCAATGTCCAATCTGCGCCAAACTTCACACTTTTAATAAACGTTCTGTCCTGAACACATGACCATGCTCATATTCAGTTACAGTCATAGTGCCACCTGCTGGCAACAGGAAGTGACATGTTAAACACTGTTGTGGACATATAAAAACATAAAAAAGTGCCAGCAAGTGCTAAACATGCTAACAACATACTAGAAACATGCTAAAACATGCTAGCAAACTCTTAGCTAAGTGCTAAAGCAGGCTATTGCTGCAATTAAATAGGAATTTGCTGTAACACAGGCATGGAATGTCCAATCTGCCCCAAACTTCACACGTTTGATAAGAGTCATGGCCTGAACACATCTACATGAGAATATTCAGTTATAGTAATAGCGCCACCTGCTGTCAACAGGAAATGACATGTTTAACACTGTTGTGGTCTCCTAATAACATATAAAAAAGAGCCAGCAAGTGCTAAACAGGTTAGCAACATACTAGAAACATGCTAGCAAACACTTAGCTAAGTGCTAAAGCATGCTATTACTGCAATTAAATAGGAATTTGCTGTAACTCAGGCATGGAATGTCCAATCTGCCCCAAACTTCACACGTTTGATAAGAATCATGGCCTGAACACATGTCTATGCTCAAATTCAGTTATAGTTATAGCGCCACCTACTGGCAACAGGAAGTGACATGTTTAACACGTTGATGCCGTTCTAGCAACATGTTAAAAATGCCATTGAGTTCTAAACATGCTAGAAACATGTTAAAACATGCTAGCAATACTTAGCTAAGTGCTAAAGCATGCTAATTAAATGAAACAGGACTTTGTTGTTACTCAAGAAGGCAATGTACAATCTACCCCAAACTTCACACGTTTGATAAGAGTTATCTCTTGAACACATGTCCATGCTCATATTTAGTTATAGTCATAGCGCCACCTGCTGGCAACAGGAAGTGACGTTTAACATTGTTCTTGACTCCTAATAACATATAAAAAAAATGCCAGTAGGTGCTAAACATCCTACCAACATACTAGAGACATGCTAAAACATACTAGCAAACACTTAGCTAAGTGCTAAAGAATGATATTACTGTAATTAAATATGAATTTGCTGTAACTCAGGCATGGGATGTCCAATCTGCCCCAAACTTCACACTTTTGATAAGCATTCTGTCCTGAACACATGACCATGCTTATATTCAGTTACAGTCATAGCGCCACCTGCTGGCAACAGGAAGTGACATGTTTAACACTGTTATGGACTCCTAATAACATATAAAAAAGTGCCAGCAAGTGTTAAACATGCTAACAACATACTAAAAACATGCTCAAACATGCTAGCAAACTCTTAGCTAAGTGCTAAAGCATGCTATTATTGTAATTAAATAGGAATTTGCTGTAACTCAGGCATGGAATGTCCAATCTGCCCCAAACTTCACACTTTTGATAAGAGTCATGGCCTGAACACATCTACAAGAGAATGTTCAGTTATAGTAATAGTGCCACCTACTGGCAACAGGAAGTGACATGTTTAACACGTTGATGCCGTTCTAGCAACATGTTAAAAATGCCATTGAGTTCTAAACATGCTAGAAACATGTTAAAACATGCTAACAATGCTTAGCTAAGTGCTAAAGAATGCTAATTCAATGAAACATGACTTTGTTGTTACTCAAGAGCTGAGTCATGAAGCATGCTATTATCACCATTATACAAAACATTTTGTAACTGACTTTGACATACTCTTACTATATATCCCTCCTTAAATGTACATTTCCCAACCATGCTCTGCCTTCCTAAAGCCACCGAGTGTTGATGGCACGGGTGCGAGGGCCCTTTCATCGCTGCTTGCAGCTTTAATTATTCTTCTTCTTCTTCTTCTCCGCATTTAATTGCATTTTTGAGGGCCTAAACATGCTCGAAAACTCACGAAACTTTGCACACGCGTCAGAACTGGCGAAAATTTACATCTGATATAGGTTTCAGAATTGGACGGGGCAAAATGGCTCGATAGCGCCACCTATAAAAGTTCAACGGAGTGCGCCTCCCGCAACGTTCCACGTACGTGCACGAAATTCGGTACATACATGTAATGACCTAATACCTACAAAAAAGTCTCTTGGAGCATAGCCCTAAACACAACAGGAAGTCAGCCATTTTGAACTTCCTCTCAGATTTTTGTGCAGTTTTTGCCATTTTCAGGCCTCGTACTTTAACGAACTCCTCCTACAGTTTTAATCTGATCATCTTCAAATTTGGTGAGTGTAATCTTAAGGCCTTTGCGACGTTAAATTGCGAAGATCTTGAGTTTTCGTCAAAGGGCGGGTCCTCGGCGGCCTGACAAATTTCGATGTTTCGCCATGAAACAGGAAGTTGCTGTAACTCAGGCATGGAATGTCCAATCTGCCCCAAACTTCACACTTTTGATAAGCGTTCTGTCCTGAACACATGATCATGCTCATATTCAGTTACAGTCATAGCGCCACCTGCTGGCAACAGGAAGTGACATGTTTAACACTGATATGGACTCCTAATAACATATAAAAAAGTGCCAGCAAGTGCTAAACATGCTAACAACATAATAGAAGCATGCTAAAACATGCTAGCAAACTCTTAGCTAAGTGCTAAAGCATGCTATTATTGCAATTAAATAGGAATTTGCTGTAACTCAGGCATGGAATGTCCAATCTGCCCCAAACTTCACACTTTTGATAAGCGTTCTGTCCTGAACACATCTACATGAGAAAATTCAGTTATAGTAATAGCGCCACCTACTGGTAACAGGAAGTGACATGTTTAACACTCTTGTGGTCTCCTAATAACATATAAAAAAGAGCCAACAAGTGCTAAACAGGTTAGCAACATACTAGAAACATGCTAGCAAACACTTAGCTAAGTGCTAAAGCATGCTATTACTGCAATTAAATAGGAATTTGCTGTAACTCAGGCATGTAATGTCCAATCTGCCCCAAACTTCACACATTTGATAAGAATCATGGCCTGAACACATGTCTATGCTCAAATTCAGTTATAGTAATAGCACCACCTACTGGCAACAGGAAGTGACATGTTTAACACTCTGATGCCGTTCTAGCAACATGTTAAAAATGCCATTGAGTTCTATACATGCTAGAAACATGTTAAAACATGCTAGCAGTACTTAGCTAAGTGCTAAACCATGCTAATTCAATGAAACAGGACTTTGTTGTTACTCAAGAAGGCAATGTACAATCTACCCCAAACTTCACACGTTTGATAAGAGTTATCTCTTGAACACATGTCCATGCTCATATTTAGTTATAGTCATAGCGCCACCTGCTGGCAACAGGAAGTGACGTTTAACACTGTTCTTGACTCCTAATAACATATAAAAAAATGCAAGTAGGTGCTAAACATCCTACCAACATACTAGAGACTTGCTAAAACATACTAGCAAACACTTAGCTAAGTGCTAAAGAATGATATTACTGCAATTAAATATGAATTTGCTGTAACTCAGGCAAGGAATGTCCAATCTGCCCCAAACTTCACACTTTTGATAAGCGTTCTGTCCTGAACACATGATCATGCTTACAGTCATAGCGCCACCTGCTGGCAGCAGGAAGTGACATGTTTAACACTGTTATGGACTCCTAATAACATATAAAAAAGTGCCAGCAAGTGCTAAACATGCTAACAACATACTAGAAACATGCTAAAACATGCTAGCAAACTCTTAGCTAAGTGCTAAAGCATGCTATTATTGCAATTAAATAGGAATTTGCTGTAATTCAGGCATGGAATGTCCAATCTGCCCCAAACTTCACACATTTGATAAGAATCATGGCCTGAACACATGTCTATGCTCAAATTCAGTTATAGTAATAGCGCCACCTACTGGCAACAGGAAGTGACATGTTTAACACTTTTATGCCGTTCTAGCAACATGTTAAAAATGCCATTGAGTTCTAAACATGCTAGAAACATGTTAAAACATGCTAACAATGCTTAGCTAAGTGCTAAAGAATGTTAATTCAATGAAACATGACTTTGTTGTTACTCAAGAAGGCAATGTCCAATTTGCACCAAACTTCACACGTTTGATAAGAGTTCTGTCCTGAACACACATCCATGCTCATATTCAGTTATAGCCATAACGCCACCTACTGGCAACAGAAACTGACATGGTTAACACCGTAATGCAGTACTAACCACATAATTATTGTGTACTAAGCATGCTAGAAACAGACTAAACATGCTAGCAACACTTAGCTGAGTCATGAAGCATGCTATTATCACCATTATACAAAACATTTTGTAACTGACTTTGACATACTCTTACTATATATACCTCCTTAAATGTACATTTCCCAACCATGCTCTGTCTTCCTAAAGCCACCGAGTGTTGATGGCACGGGTGCGAGGGCCCTTTCATCGCTGCTTGCAGCTTTAATTAGGGCCCGAGCACCGATGGTGAGAGGACCCTATTGTTTTTGCTCCGTTTATTAGGGCCCGAGCACCGATGGTGTGAGGACCCTCTTGGAATTGCTCTGTTTATTAGGGCCCGAGCACCGATGGTGTGAGGACCCTCTTGGAATTGCTCTGTTTATTATTATTATTATTATTCTTCTCCGCATTTAATTGCATTTTTGAGGGCCTAAACATGCTCGAAAACTCACAAAACTTTGCACACGCATCAGAACTGGCGAAAATTTACATCTGATATAGGTTTCAGAATTGGACGGGGCAAAATGGCTCGATAGCGCCACCTATAAAATTTCAACGGAGTGCGCCTCCCGCAACGTTCCACGTACGTGCACGAAATTCGGTACATACATGTAATGACCTAATACCTACAAAAAAGTCTCTTGGAGCATAGCCCTAAACACAACAGGAAGTCAGCCATTTTGAACTTCCTCTCAGATTTTTGTGCAGTTTTTGCCATTTTCAGGCCTCGTACTTTAACGAACTCCTCCTACAGTTTTAATCTGATCATCTTCAAATTTGGTGAGTGTAATCTTAAGGCCTTTGCGACGTTAAATTGCGAAGATCTTGAGTTTTCGTCAAAGGGCGGGTCCTCGGCGGCCTGATAAATTTCGATGTTTCGCCATGAAACAGGAAGTTGTTGTAACTCAGGCATGGAATGTCCAATCTGCCCCAAACTTCACACGTTTGATAAGAGTTCTGTCCTGAACACATGACCATGCTCATATTCAGTTATAGTCATAGCGCCACCTGCTGGCAACAGGAAGTGACATGTTTAACACTGTTATGGACTCCTAATAACATATAAAAAAGTGCCAGCAAGTGCTAAACATGCTAACAACATACTAGAAGCATGCTAAAACATGCTAGCAAACTCTTAGCTAAGTGCTAAAGCATGCTATTATTGCAATTAAATAGGAATTTGCTGTAACTCAGGCATGGAATGTCCAATCTGCCCCAAACTTCACACTTTTGATAAGCGTTCTGTACTGAACACATCTACATGAGAATATTCAGTTATAGTAATAGCGCCACCTACTGGTAACAGGAAGTGTCATGTTTAACACGTTGATGCCATTCTAGCAACATGTTAAAAATGCCATTGACTTCTAAACATGTTAGAAACATGTTAAAACATGCTAGCAATACTTAGCTAAGTGCTAAAGCATGCTAATTCAATGAAACAGGATGTTGTTGTTACTCAAGAAGGCAATGTCCAATCTGCGCCAAACTTCACACTTTTAATAAACGTTCTATCCTGAACACATGACCATGCTCATATTCAGTTACAGTCATAGTGCCACCTGCTGGCAACAGGAAGTGACATGTTAAACACTGTTGTGGACATATAAAAACATATAAAAAAGTGCCAGCAAGTGCTAAACATGCTAACAACATACTAGAAACATGCTAAAACATGCTAGCAAACACTTAGCTAAGTGCTAAAGCATGCAAATGCTGCAATTAAATAGGAATTTGCTGTAACACAGGCATGGAATGTCCAATCTGCCCCAAATTTCACACGTTTGATAAGAGTCATGGCCTGAACACATCTACATGAGAATATTCAGTTATAGTAATAGCGCCACCTGCTGTCAACAGGAAGTGACATGTTTAACACTGTTGTGGTCTCCTAATAACATATAAAAAAGAGCCAGCAAGTGCTAAACAGGTTAGCAACATACTAGAAACATGCTAGCAAACACTTAGTTAAGTGCTAAAGCATGCTATTACTGCAATTAAATAGGAATTTGCTGTAACTCAGGCATGGAATGTCCAATCTGCCCTAAACTTCACACGTTTGATAAGAATCATGGCCTGAACACATGTCTATGCTCAAATTCAGTTATAGTAATAGCGCCACCTACTGGCAACAGGAAGTGACATGTTTAACACGTTGATGCCGTTCTAGCAACATGTTAAAAATGCCATTGAGTTCTAAACATGCTAGAAACATATTAAAACATGCTAGCAATACTTAGCTAAGTGCTAAAGCATGCTAATTCAATGAAACAGGACTTTGTTGTTACTCAAGAAGGCAATGTACAATCTACCCCAAACTTCACATGTTTGATAAGAGTTATCTCTTGAACACATGTCCATGCTCATATTTAGTTATAGTCATAGCGCCACCTGCTGGCAACAGGAAGTGACGTTTAACACTGTTCTTGACTCCTAATAACATATAAAAAAATGCCAGTAGATGCTAAACATCCTACCAACATACTAGAGACATAATAAAACATACTAGCAAACACTTAGCTAAGTGCTAAAGAATGATATTACTGCAATTAAATATGAATTTGCTGTAACTCAGGCATGGAATGTCCAATCTGCCCCAAACTTCACACTTTTGATAAGCGTTCTGTCCTGAACACATGACCATGCTTATATTCAGTTACAGTAATAGCGCCACCTGCTGGCAACAGGAAGTGACATGTTTAACACTGTTATGGACTCCTAATAACATATAAAAAAGTGCCAGCAAGTGTTAAACATGCTAACAACATACTAGAAACATGCTAAAACATGCTAGCAAACTCTTAGCTAAGTGCTAAAGCATGCTATTATTGCAATTAAATAGGAATTTGCTGTAACTCAGGCATGGAATGTCCAATCTGCCCCAAACTTCACACTTTTGATAAGAGTCATGGCCTGAACACATCTACATGAGAATGTTCAGTTATAGTAATAGCGCCACCTACTGGCAACAGGAAGTGACATGTTTAACACGTTGATGCCGTTCTAGCAACATGTTAAAAATGCCATTGAGTTCTAAACATGCTAGAAACATATTAAAACATGCTAGTAATGCTTAGCTAAGTGCTAAAGAATGCTAATTCAATGAAACATGACTTTGTTGTTACTCAAGAAGGCAATGTCCAATTTGCACCAAACTTCACAAGTTTGATAAGAGTTCTGTCCTGAACACACATCCATGCTCATATTCAGTTATAGTCATAACGCCACCTACTGGCAACAGAAACTGACATGGTTAACACAGTAATGCAGTACTAACCACATAATTATTGTGTACTAAGCATGCTAGAAACAGACTAAACATGCTAGCAACACTTAGCTGAGTCATGAAGCATGCTATTATCACCATTATACAAAACATTTTGTAACTGACTTTGACATACTCTTACTATATATACCTCCTTAAATGTACATTTCCCAACCATGCTCTGTCTTCCTAAAGCCACCGAGTGTTGATGGCACGGGTGCGAGGGCCCTTTCATCGCTGCTTGCAGCTTTAATTATTATTCTTCTTCTTCTTCTTCTCCGCATTTAATTGCATTTTTGAGGGCCTAAACATGCTCGAAAACTCACGAAACTTTGCACACGCGTCAGAACTGGCGAAAATTTACATCTGATATAGGTTTCAGAATTGGACGGGGCAAAATGGCTCGATAGCGCCACCTATAAAAGTTCAACGGAGTGCGCCTCCCGCAACGTTCCACGTACGTGCACGAAATTCGGTACATACATGTAATGACCTAATACCTACAAAAAAGTCTCTTGGAGCATAGCCCTAAACACAACAGGAAGTCAGCCATTTTGAACTTCCTCTCAGATTTTTGTGCAGTTTTTGCCATTTTCAGGCCTCGTACTTTAACGAACTCCTCCTACAGTTTTAATCTGATCATCTTCAAATTTGGTGAGTGTAATCTTAAGGCCTTTGCGACGTTAAATTGCGAAGATCTTGAGTTTTCGTCAAAGGGCGGGTCCTCGGCGGCCTGACAAATTTCGATGTTTCGCCATGAAACAGGAAGTTGCTGTAACTCAGGCATGGAATGTCCAATCTGCCCCAAACTTCACACTTTTGATAAGCGTTCTGTCCTGAACACATGACCATGCTCATATTCAGTTACAGTCATAGCGCCACCTGCTGGCAACAGGAAGTGACATGTTTAACACTGATATGGACTCCTAATAACATATAAAAAAGTGCCAGCAAGTGCTAAACATGCTAACAACATAATAGAAGCATGCTAAAACATGCTAGCAAACTCTTAGCTAAGTGCTAAAGCATGCTATTATTGCAATTAAATAGGAATTTGCTGTAACTCAGGCATGGAATGTCCAATCTGCCCCAAACTTCACACTTTTGATAAGCGTTCTGTCCTGAACACATCTACATGAGAAAATTCAGTTATAGTAATAGCGCCACCTACTGGTAACAGGAAGTGACATGTTTAACACTCTTGTGGTCTCCTAATAACATATAAAAAAGAGCCAACAAGTGCTAAACAGGTTAGCAACATACTAGAAACATGCTAGCAAACACTTAGCTAAGTGCTAAAGCATGCTATTACTGCAATTAAATAGGAATTTGCTGTAACTCAGGCATGTAATGTCCAATCTGCCCCAAACTTCACACATTTGATAAGAATCATGGCCTGAACACATGTCTATGCTCAAATTCAGTTATAGTAATAGCACCACCTACTGGCAACAGGAAGTGACATGTTTAACACTTTGATGCCGTTCTAGCAACATGTTAAAAATGCCATTGAGTTCTATACATGCTAGAAACATGTTAAAACATGCTAGCAGTACTTAGCTAAGTGCTAAACCATGCTAATTCAATGAAACAGGACTTTGTTGTTACTCAAGAAGGCAATGTACAATCTACCCCAAACTTCACACGTTTGATAAGAGTTATCTCTTGAACACATGTCCATGCTCATATTTAGTTATAGTCATAGCGCCACCTGCTGGCAACAGGAAGTGACGTTTAACACTGTTCTTGACTCCTAATAACATATAAAAAAATGCAAGTAGGTGCTAAACATCCTACCAACATACTAGAGACTTGCTAAAACATACTAGCAAACACTTAGCTAAGTGCTAAAGAATGATATTACTGCAATTAAATATGAATTTGCTGTAACTCAGGCAAGGAATGTCCAATCTGCCCCAAACTTCACACTTTTGATAAGCGTTCTGTCCTGAACACATGATCATGCTTACAGTCATAGCGCCACCTGCTGGCAGCAGGAAGTGACATGTTTAACACTGTTATGGACTCCTAATAACATATAAAAAAGTGCCAGCAAGTGCTAAACATGCTAACAACATACTAGAAACATGCTAAAACATGCTAGCAAACTCTTAGCTAAGTGCTAAAGCATGCTATTATTGCAATTAAATAGGAATTTGCTGTAATTCAGGCATGGAATGTCCAATCTGCCCCAAACTTCACACATTTGATAAGAATCATGGCCTGAACACATGTCTATGCTCAAATTCAGTTATAGTAATAGCGCCACCTACTGGCAACAGGAAGTGACATGTTTAACACTTTTATGCCGTTCTAGCAACATGTTAAAAATGCCATTGAGTTCTAAACATGCTAGAAACATGTTAAAACATGCTAACAATGCTTAGCTAAGTGCTAAAGAATGTTAATTCAATGAAACATGACTTTGTTGTTACTCAAGAAGGCAATGTCCAATTTGCACCAAACTTCACACGTTTGATAAGAGTTCTGTCCTGAACACACATCCATGCTCATATTCAGTTATAGCCATAACGCCACCTACTGGCAACAGAAACTGACATGGTTAACACCGTAATGCAGTACTAACCACATAATTATTGTGTACTAAGCATGCTAGAAACAGACTAAACATGCTAGCAACACTTAGCTGAGTCATGAAGCATGCTATTATCACCATTATACAAAACATTTTGTAACTGACTTTGACATACTCTTACTATATATACCTCCTTAAATGTACATTTCCCAACCATGCTCTGTCTTCCTAAAGCCACCGAGTGTTGATGGCACGGGTGCGAGGGCCCTTTCATCGCTGCTTGCAGCTTTAATTATTATTATTATTATTCTTCTCCGCATTGAATTGCATTTTTGAGGGCCTAAACATGCTCGAAAACTCACGAAACTTTGCACACACGTCAGAACTGGCGAAAATTTACATCTGATATAGGTTTCAGAATTGGACGGGGCAAAATGGCTCGATAGCGCCACCTATAAAAGTTCAACGGAGTGCGCCTCCCGCATCGTTCCACGTACGTGCACGAAATTCGGTACATACATGTAATTACCTAATACCTACAAAAAAGTCTCTTGGAGCGTAGCCCTAAACACAACAGGAAGTCAGCCATTTTGAACTTTCTCTCAGATTTTTGTGCAGTTTTTGCCATTTTCAGGCCTCGTACTTTAACGAACTCCTCCTACAGTTTTAATCTGATCATCTTCAAATTTGGTGAGTGTAATCTTAAGGCCTTTGCGACGTTAAATTGCGAAGATCTTGAGTTTTCGTCGAAGTGCGGGTCCTCGGCGGCCTGACAAATTTCGATGTTTCGCCATGAAACAGGAAGTTGCTGTAACTCAGGCATGGAATGTCCAATCTGCCCCAAACTTCACACTTTTGATAAGAGTTCTGTCCTGAACACATGACCATGCTCATATTCAGTTATAGTCATAGCGCCACCTGCTGGCAACAGGAAGTGACATGTTTAACACTGTTATGGACTCCTAATAACATATAAAAAAGTGCCAGCAAGTGCTAAACATGCTAACAACATACTAGAAGCATGCTAAAACATGCTAGCAAACTCTTAGCTAAGTGCTAAAGCATGCTATTATTGCAATTAAATAGGAATTTGCTGTAACTCAGGCATGGAATGTCCAATCTGCCCCAAACTTCACACTTTTGATAAGCGTTCTGTCCTGAACACATCTACATGAGAATATTCAGTTATAGTAATAGCGCCACCTACTGGTAACAGGAAGTGTCATGTTTAACACGTTGATGCCATTCTAGCAACATGTTAAAAATGCCATTGACTTCTAAACATGCTAGAAACATGTTAAAACATGCTAGCAATACTTAGCTAAGTGCTAAAGCATGTTAATTCAATGAAACAGGATGTTGTTGTTACTCAAGAAGGCAATGTCCAATCTGCCCCAAACTTCACACTTTTAATAAACGTTCTGTCCTAAACACATGACCATGCTCATATTCAGTTACAGTCATAGCGCCACCTGCTGGCAACAGGAAGTGACATGTTAAACACTGTTGTGGACACATAAAAACATATAAAAAAAGTGACAGCAAGTGCTAAACATGCTAACAACATACTAGAAACATGCTAAAACATGCTAGCAAACACTTAGCTAAGCGCTAAAGCATGCTATTGCTGCAATTAAATAGGAATTTGCTGTAACACAGGCATGGAATGTCCAATCTGCCCCAAACTTCACACGTTTGATAAGAGTCATGGCCTGAACACATCTACATGTTTAACACTCTTGTGGTCTCCTAATAACATATAAAAAAGAGCCAGCAAGTGCTAAACAGGTTAGCAACATACTAGAAACATGCTAGCAAACACTTAGCTAAGTGCTAAAGCATGCCATTACTGCAATTAAATAGGAATTTGCTGTAACTCAGGCATGGAATGTCCAATCTGCCCCAAACTTCACACATTTGATAAGAATCATGGCCTGAACACATGTCTATGCTCAAATTCAGTTATAGTAATAGCGCCACCGACTGGCAACAGGAAGTGACATGTTTAACACTTTGATGCCGTTTTAGCAACATGTTAAAAATGCCATTGAGTTCTATACATGCTAGAAACATGTTAAAACATGCTAGCAATACTTAGCTAAGTGCTAAAGAATGCTAATTCAATGAAACATGACTTTGTTGTTACTCAAGAAGGCAATGTCCAATTTGCACCAAACTTCACACGTTTGATAAGAGTTCTGTCCTGAACACACATCCATGGTCATATTCAGTTATAGTCATAACGCCACCTACTGGCAACAGAAACTGACATGGTTAACACAGTAATGCAGTACTAACCACATAATTATTGTGTACTAAGCATGCTAGAAACAGACTAAACATGCTAGCAACACTTAGCTGAGTCATGAAGCATGCTATTATCACCATTATACAAAACATTTTGTAACTGACTTTGACATACTCTTACTATATATACCTCCTTAAATGTACATTTCCCAACCATGCTCTGTCTTCCTAAAGCCACCGAGTGTTGATGGCACGGGTGCGAGGGCCCTTTCATCGCTGCTTGCAGCTTTAATTAGGGCCCGAGCACCGATGGTGTGAGGACCCTCTTGGAATTGCTCTGTTTATTATTATTATTAGGGCCCAAGCCCTGAAAGGGCGAAGGCCCTATTGTTTTCGGTAGGATTATTGTTTATTAGGGCCCAAGCCCTGAAAGGGCGAAGGCCCTATTGTTTTCGGTAGGATTATTGTTTATTATTAGGGCCCAAGCCCTGAAAGGGCGAAGGCCCTATTGTTTCCGGTAGGATTATTTATTAGGGCCCGAGCACCGATGGTGTGAGGACCCTCTTGGAATTGCTCTGTTTATTAGGGCCCGAGCACCGATGGTGTGAGGACCCTCTTGGAATTGCTCTGTTTATTATTATTATTATTATTCTTCTCCGCATTGAATTGCATTTTTGAGGGCCTAAACATGCGCGAAAACTCACGAAACTTTGCACACGCGTCAGAACTGGCGAAAATTTACATCTGATATAGGTTTCAGAATTGGACGGGGCAAAATGGCTCGATAGCGCCACCTATAAAAGTTCAACGGAGTGCGCCTCCTGCAACGTTCCACGTACGTGCACGAAATTCGGTACATACGTGTAATGACCTAATACCTACAAAAAAGTCTCTTGGAGCATAGCCCTAAACACAACAGGAAGTCAGCCATTTTGAACTTCCTCTCAGATTTTTGTGCAGTTTTTGCCATTTTCAGGCCTCGTACTTTAACGAACTCCTCCTACAGTTTTAATCTGATCATCTTCAAATTTGGTGAGTGTAATCTTAAGGCCTTTGCGACGTTAAATTGCGAAGATCTTGAGTTTTCGTCGAAGGGCGGGTCCTCGGCGGCCTTACAAATTTCGATGTTTCGCCATGAAACAGGAAGTTGCTGTAACTCAGGCATGGAATGTCCAATCTCCCCCAAACTTCACACGTTTGATAAGAGTTCTGTCCTGAACACATGGCCATGCTCATATTCAGTTATAGTCATAGCGCCACCTGCTGGCAACAGGAAGTGACATGTTTAACACTGTTATGGACTCCTAATAACATATAAAAAAGTGCCAGCAAGTGCGAAACATGCTAACAACATACTAGAAGCATGCTAAAACATGCTAGCAAACTCTTAGCTAAGTGCTAAAGCATGCTATTATTGCAATTAAATAGGAATTTGCTGTAACTCAGGCATGGAATGTCCAATCTGCCCCAAACTTCACACTTTTGATAAGCGTTCTGTCCTGAACACATCTACATGATAATATTCAGTTATAGTAATAGCGCCACCTACTGGCAACAGGAAGTGTCATGTTTAACACGTTGATGCCATTCTAGCAACATGTTAAAAATGCCATTGAGGTCTAAACATGCTAGAAACATGTTAAAACATGCTAGCAATACTTAGCTAAGTGCTAAAGCATGCTAATTCAATGAAACAGGATGTTGTTGTTACTCAAGAAGGCAATGTCCAATATGCGCCAAACTTCACACTTTTAATAAACGTTCTGTCCTGAACACATGACCATGCTCATATTCAGTTACAGTCATAGTGCCACCTGCTGGCAACAGGAAGTGACATGTTAAACACTGTTGTGGACATATAAAAACATATAAAAAAAGTGCCAGCAAGTGCTAAACATGCTAACAACATACTAGAAACATGCTAAAACATGCTAGCAAACACTTAGCTAAGTGCTAAAGCATGCTATTGCTGCAATTAAATAGGAATTTGCTGTAACACAGGCATGGAATGTCCAATCTGCCCCAAACTTCACACGTTTGATAAGAGTCATGGCCTGAACACATCTACATGAGAATATTCAGTTATAGTAATAGCGCCACCTGCTGTCAACAGGAAGTGACATGTTTAACACTGTTGTGGTCTCCTAATAACATATATAAAAGAGCCAGCAAGTGCTAAACAGGTTAGCAACATACTAGAAACATGCTAGCAAACACTTAGCTAAGTGATAAAGCATGCTATTACTGCAATTAAATAGGAATTTGCTGTAACTCAGGCATGGAACGTCCAATCTGCCCCAAACTTCACATGTTTGATAAGAATCATGGCCTGAACGCATGCCTATGCTCAAATTCAGTTATAGTAATAGCGCCACCTACTGGCAACAGGAAGTGACATGTTTAACACGTTGATGCCGTTCTAGCAACATGTTAAAAATGCCATTGAGTTCTAAACATGCTAGAAACATATTAAAACATGCTAGCAATACTTAGCTAAGTGCTAAAGCATGCTAATTCAATGAAACAGGACTTTGTTGTTACTCAAGAAGGCAATGTACAATCTACCCCAAACGTCACACGTTTGATAAGAGTTATCTCTTGAACACATGTCCATGCTCATATTTAGTTATAGTCATAGCGCCACCTGCTGGCAACAGGAAGTGACGTTTAACACTGTTCTTGACTCCTAATAACATATAAAAAAATGCCAGTAGGTGCTAAACATCCTACCAACATACTAGAGACATGCTAAAACATAATAGCAAACACTTAGCTAAGTGCTAAAGAATGATATTACTGCAATTAAATATGAATTTGCTGTAACTCAGGCATGGAATGTCCAATCTGCCCCAAACTTCACACTTTTGATAAGCGTTCTGTCCTGAACACATGACCATGCTTATATTCAGTTACAGTCATAGCGCCACCTGCTGGCAACAGGAAGTGACATGTTTAACACTGTTGTGGACTCCTAATAACATATAAAAAAGTGCCAGCAAGTGTTAAACATGCTAACAACATACTAGAAACATGCTAAAACATGCTAGCAAACTCTTAGCCAAGTGCTAAAGCATGCTATTATTGCAATTAAATAGGAATTTGCTGTAACTCAGGCATGGAATGTCCAATCTGCCCCAAACTTCACACTTTTGATAAGAGTCATGGCCTGAACACATCTACATGAGAATGTTCAGTTATAGTAATAGCGCCACCAACTGGCAACAGGAAGTGACATGTTTAACACGTTGATGCCGTTCTAGCAACATGTTAAAACATGCTAACAATGCTTAGCTAAGTTCTAAAGAATGCTAATTCAATGAAACATGACTTTGTTGTTACTCAAGAAGGCAATGTCCAATTTGCACCAAACTTCACATGTTTGATAAGAGTTCTGTCCTGAACACACATCCATGCTCATATTCAGTTATAGTCATAACGCCACCTACTGGCAACAGAAACTGACATGGTTAACACAGTAATGCAGTACTAACCACATAATTATTGTGTACTAAGCATGCTAGAAACAGACTGAACATGCTAGCAACACTTAGCTGAGTCATGAAGCATGCTATTATCACCATTATACAAAACATTTTGTAACTGACTTTGACATACTCTTACTATATATACCTCCTTAAATGTACATTTCCCAACCATGCTCTGCCTTCCTAAAGCCACCGAGTGTTGATGGCACGGGTGCGAGGGCCCTTTCATCGCTGCTTGCAGCTTTAATTATTATTATTATTATTATTGTTCTCCGCATTGAATTGCATTTTTGAGGGCCTAAACATGCGCGAAAACTCACAAAACTTTGCACACGCGTCAGAACTGGCGAAAATTTACATCTGATATAGGTTTCAGAATTGGACGGGGCAAAATGGCTCGATAGCGCCACCTATAAAAGTTCAACGGAGTGCGCCTCCCGCAACGTTCAACGTACGTGCACGAAATTCGGTACATACGTGTAATGACCTAATACCTACAAAAAAGTCTCTTGGAGCATAGCCCTAAACACAACAGGAAGTCAGCCATTTTGAACTTCCTCTCAGATTTTTGTGCAGTTTTTGCCATTTTCAGGCCTCGTACTTTAACGAACTCCTCCTACAGTTTTAATCTGATCATCTTCAAATTTGGTGAGTGTAATCTTAAGGCCTTTGCGACGTTAAATTGCGAAGATCTTGAGTTTTCGTCGAAGGGCGGGTCCTCGGCGGCCTTACAAATTTCGATGTTTCGCCATGAAACAGGAAGTTGCTGTAACTCAGGCATGGAATGTCCAATCTGCCCCAAACTTCACACGTTTGATAAGAGTTCTGTCCTGAACACATGGCCATGCTCATATTCAGTTATAGTCATAGCGCCACCTGCTGGCAACAGGAAGTGACATGTTTAACACTGTTATGGACTCCTAATAACATATAAAAAAGTGCCAGCAAGTGCTAAACATGCTAACAACATACTAGAAGCATGCTAAAACATGCTAGCAAACTCTTAGCTAAGTGCTAAAGCATGCTATTATTGCAATTAAATAGGAATTTGCTGTAACTCAGGCATGGAATGTCCAATCTGCCCCAAACTTCACACTTTTGATAAGCGTTCTGTCCTGAACACATCTACATGAGAATATTCAGTTATAGTAATAGCGCCACATACTGGCAACAGGAAGTGTCATGTTTAACACGTTGATGCCATTCTAGCAACATGTTAAAAATGCCATTGAGGTCTAAACATGCTAGAAACATGTTAAAACATGCTAGCTAATGTTAAAACATGCTAGCAATACTTAGCTAAGTGGTAAAGCATGCTAATTCAATGAAACAGGATGTTGTTGTTACTCAAGAAGGCAATGTCCAATATGCGCCAAACTTCACACTTTTAATAAACGTTCTGTCCTGAACACATGACCATGCTCATATTCAGTTACAGTCATAGTGCCACCTGCTGGCAACAGGAAGTGACATGTTAAACACTGTTGTGGACATATAAAAACATATAAAAAAAGTGCCAGCAAGTGCTAAACATGCTAACAACATACTAGAAACATGCTAAAACATGCTAGCAAACACTTAGCTAAGTGCTAAAGCATGCTATTGCTGCAATTAAATAGGAATTTGCTGTAACACAGGCATGGAATGTCCAATCTGCCCCAAACTTCACACGTTTGATAAGAGTCATGGCCTGAACACATCTACATGAGAATATTCAGTTATAGTAATAGCGCCACCTGCTGTCAACAGGAAGTGACATGTTTAACACTGTTGTGGTCTCCTAATAACATATATAAAAGAGCCAGCAAGTGCTAAACAGGTTAGCAACATACTAGAAACATGCTAGCAAACACTTAGCTAAGTGATAAAGCATGCTATTACTGCAATTAAATAGGAATTTGCTGTAACTCAGGCATGGAACGTCCAATCTGCCCCAAACTTCACATGTTTGATAAGAATCATGGCCTGAACGCATGCCTATGCTCAAATTCAGTTATAGTAATAGCGCCACCTACTGGCAACAGGAAGTGACATGTTTAACACGTTGATGCCGTTCTAGCAACATGTTAAAAATGCCATTGAGTTCTAAACATGCTAGAAACATATTAAAACATGCTAGCAATACTTAGCTAAGTGCTAAAGCATGCTAATTCAATGAAACAGGACTTTGTTGTTACTCAAGAAGGCAATGTACAATCTACCCCAAACGTCACACGTTTGATAAGAGTTATCTCTTGAACACATGTCCATGCTCATATTTAGTTATAGTCATAGCGCCACCTGCTGGCAACAGGAAGTGACGTTTAACACTGTTCTTGACTCCTAATAACATATAAAAAAATGCCAGTAGGTGCTAAACATCCTACCAACATACTAGAGACATGCTAAAACATAATAGCAAACACTTAGCTAAGTGCTAAAGAATGATATTACTGCAATTAAATATGAATTTGCTGTAACTCAGGCATGGAATGTCCCATCTGCCCCAAACTTCACACTTTTGATAAGAGTCATGGCCTGAACACATCTACATGAGAATGTTCAGTTATAGTAATAGCGCCACCAACTGGCAACAGGAAGTGACATGTTTAACACGTTGATGCCGTTCTAGCAACATGTTAAAACATGCTAACAATGCTTAGCTAAGTTCTAAAGAATGCTAATTCAATGAAACATGACTTTGTTGTTACTCAAGAAGGCAATGTCCAATTTGCACCAAACTTCACATGTTTGATAAGAGTTCTGTCCTGAACACACATCCATGCTCATATTCAGTTATAGTCATAACGCCACCTACTGGCAACAGAAACTGACATGGTTAACACAGTAATGCAGTACTAACCACATAATTATTGTGTACTAAGCATGCTAGAAACAGACTGAACATGCTAGCAACACTTAGCTGAGTCATGAAGCATGCTATTATCACCATTATACAAAACATTTTGTAACTGACTTTGACATACTCTTACTATATATACCTCCTTAAATGTACATTTCCCAACCATGCTCTGCCTTCCTAAAGCCACCGAGTGTTGATGGCACGGGTGCGAGGGCCCTTTCATCGCTGCTTGCAGCTTTAATTAGGGCCCGAGCACCGATGGTGTGAGGACCCTCTTGGAATTGCTCTGTTTATTATTATTATTATTATTCTTCTCCGCATTTAATTGCATTTTTGAGGGCCTAAACATGCTCGAAAACTCACAAAACTTTGCACACGCGTCAGAACTGGCGAAAATTTACATCTGATATAGGTTTCAGAATTGGACGGGGCAAAATGGCTCGATAGCGCCACCTATAAAAGTTCAACGGAGTGCGCCTCCCGCAACGTTCCACGTACGTGCACGAAATTCGGTACATACATGTAATGACCTAATACCTACAAAAAAGTCTCTTGGAGCATAGCCCTAAACACAACAGGAAGTCAGCCATTTTGAACTTCCTCTCAGATTTTTGTGCAGTTTTTGCCATTTTCAGGCCTCGTACTTTAACGAACTCCTCCTACAGTTTTAATCTGATCATCTTCAAATTTGGTGAGTGTAATCTTAAGGCCTTTGCGACGTTAAATTGCGAAGATCTTGAGTTTTCGTCGAAGGGCGGGTCCTCGGCGGCCTGACAAATTTCGATGTTTCGCCATGAAACAGGAAGTTGCTGTAACTCAGGCATGGAATGTCCAATCTGCCCCAAACTTCACACGTTTGATAAGAGTTCTGTCCTGAACACATGACCATGCTCATATTCAGTTATAGTCATAGCGCCACCTGCTGGCAACAGGAAGTGACATGTTTAACACTGTTATGGACTCCTAATAACATATAAAAAAGTGCCAGCAAGTGCTAAACATGCTAACAACATACTAGAAGCATGCTAAAACATGCTAGCAAACTCTTAGCTAAATGCTAAAGCATGCTATTATTGCAATTAAATAGGAATTTGCTGTAACTCAGGCATGGAATGTCCAATCTGCCCCAAACTTCACACTTTTGATAAGCGTTCTGTCCTGAACACATCTACATGAGAATATTCAGTTATAGAAATAGCGCCACCTACTGGTAACAGGAAGTGTCATGTTTAACACGTTGATGCCATTCTAGCAACATGTTAAAAATGCCATTGACTTCTAAACATGCTAGAAACATGTTAAAACATGCTAGCAATACTTAGCTAAGTGCTAAAGCATGCTAATTCAATGAAACAGGATGTTGTTGTTACGCAAGAAGGCAATGTCCATTCTGCACCAAACTTCACACTTTTAATAAACGTTCTGTCCTGAACACATGACCATGCTCATATTCAGTTACAGTCATAGTGCCACCTGCTGGCAACAGGAAGTGACATGTTAAACACTGTTGTGGACATATAAAAACATATAAAAAAAGTGCCATCAAGTGTTAAACATGCTAACAACATACTAGAACCATGCTAAAACATGCTAGCAAACACTTAGCTAAGTGCTAAAGCATGCTATTGCTGCAATTAAATAGGAATTTGCTGTAACACAGGCATGGAATGTCCAATCTGCCCCAAACTTCACACGTTTGATAAGAGTCATGGCCTGAACACATCTACATGAGAATATTCAGTTATAGTAATAGCGCCACCTGCTGTCAACAGGAAGTGACATGTTTAACACTGTTGTGGTCTCCTAATAACATATAAAAAAGAGCCAGCAAGTGCTAAACAGGTTAGCAACATACTAGAAACATGCTAGCAAACACTCAGCTAAGTGCTAAAGCATGCTATTACTGCAATTAAATATGAATTTGCTGTAACTCAGGCATGGAATGTCCAATCTGCCCCAAACTTCACACGTTTGATAAGAATCATGGCCTGAAAACACGTCTATGCTCAAATTCAGTTATAGTAATAGCGCCACCTACTGGCAACAGGAAGTGACATGTTTAACACGTTGATGCCGTTCTAGCAACATGTTAAAAATGCCATTGAGTTCTAAACATGCTAGAAACATATTAAAACATGCTAGCAATACTTAGCTAAGTGTTAAAGCATGCTAATTCAATGAAACAGGACTTTGTTGTTACTCAAGAAGGCAATGTACAATCTACCCCAAACTTCACACGTTTGATAAGAGTTATCTCTTGAACACATGTCCATGCTCATATTTAGTTATAGTCATAGCGCCACCTGCTGGCAACAGGAAGTGACGTTTAACACTGTTCTTGACTCCTAATAACATATAAAAAAATGCCAGTAGGTGCTAAACATCCTACCAACATACTAGAGACATGTTAAAACATACTAGCAAACACTTAGCTAAGTGCTAAAGAATGATATTACTGCAATTAAATATGAATTTGCTGTAACTCAGGCATGGAATGTCCAATCTGCGTCAAACTTCACACTTTTGATAAGCGTTCTGTCCTGAACACATGACCATGCTTATATTCAGTTACAGTCATAGCGCCACCTGCTGGCAACAGGAAGTGACATGTTAACACTGTTATGGACTCCTAATAACATATAAAAAAGTGCCAGCAAGTGTTAAACATGCTAACAACATACTAGAAACATGCTAAAACATGCTAGCAAACTCTTAGCTAAGTGCTAAAGCATGCTATTATTGCAATTAAATAGGAATTTGCTGTAACTCAGGCATGGAATGTCCAATCTGCCCCAAACTTCACACTTTTGATAAGAGTCATGGCCTGAACACATCTGCATGAGAATGTTCAGTTCTAGTAATAGCGCCACCTACTGGCAACAGGAAGTGACATGTTTAACACGTTGATGCCGTTCTAGCAACATGTTAAAAATGCCATTGAGTTCTAAACATGCTAGAAACATGTTAAAACATGCTAACAATGCTTAGCTAAGTGCTAAAGAATGCTAATTCAATGAAACATGACTTTGTTGTTACTCAAGAAGGCAATGTCCAATTTGCACCAAACTTCACACGTTTGATAAGAGTTCTGTCCTGAACACACATCCATGCTCATATTCAGTTATAGTCATAACGCCACCTACTGGCAACAGAAACTGACATGGTTAACACAGTAATGCAGTACTAACCACATAATTATTGTGTACTGAGCATGCTAGAAACAGACTAAACATGCTAGCAACACTTAGCTGAGTCATGAAGCATGCTATTATCACCATTATACAAAACATTTTGTAACTGACTTTGACATACTCTTACTATATATACCTCCTTAAATGTACATTTCCCAACCATGCTCTGTCTTCCTAAAACCACCGAGTGTTGATGGCACGGGTGCGAGGGCCCTTTCATCGCTGCTTGCAGCTTTAATTATTATTATTATTCTTATTCTCCGCATTTAATTGCATTTTTGAGGGCCTAAACATGCTCGAAAACTCACGAAACTTTGCACACGCGTCAGAACTGGCGAAAATTTACATCTGATATAGGTTTCAGAATTGGACGGGGCAAAATGGCTCGATAGCGCCACCTATAAAAGTTCAACGGAGTGCGCCTCCCGCAACGTTCCACGTACGTGCACGAAATTCGGTACATACATGTAATGACCTAATACCTACAAAAAAGTCTCTTGGAGCATAGCCCTAAACACAACAGGAAGTCAGCCATTTTGAACTTCCTCCCAGATTTTTGTGCAGTTTTTGACATTTTCAGGCCTCGTACTTTAACGAACTCCTCCTACAGTTTTAATCTGATCATCTTCAAATTTGGTGAGTGTAATCTTAAGGCCTTTGCGACGTTAAATTGCGAAGATCTTGAGTTTTCGTCGAAGGGCGGGTCCTCGGCGGCCTGACAAATTTTGATGTTTCGCCATGAAACAGGAAGTTGCTGTAACTCAGGCATGGAATGTCCAATCTGCCCCAAACTTCACACATTTGATAAGAGTTCTGTCCTGAACACATGACCATGCTCATATTCAGTTATAGTCATAGCGCCACCTGCTGGCAACAGGAAGTGACATGTTTAACACTGTTATGGACTCCTAATAACATATAAAAAAGTGCCAGCAAGTGCTAAACATGCTAACAACATACTAGAAGCATGCTAAAACATGCTAGCAAACTCTTAGCTAAGTGCTAAAGCATGCTATTATTGCAATTAAATAGGAATTTGCTGTAACTCAGACATGGAATGTCCAATCTGCCCCAAACTTCACACTTTTGATAAGCGTTCTGTCCTGAACATATCTACATGAGAATATTCAGTTATAGTAATAGCGCCACCTACTGGTAACAGGAAGTGTCATGTTTAACACGTTGATGCCATTCTAGCAACATGTTAAAAATGCCATTGACTTCTAAACATGCTAGAAACATGTTAAAACATGCTAGCAATACTTAGCTAAGTGCTAAAGCATGCTAATTCAATGAAACAGGATGTTGTTGTTACTCAAGAAGGCAATGTCCAATCTGCGCCAAACTTCACACTTTTAATAAACGTTCTGTCCTGAACACATGACCATGCTCATATTCAGTTACAGTCATAGTGCCACCTGCTGGCAACAGGAAGTGACATGTTAAACACTGTTGTGGACATATAAAAACATATAAAAAAAGTGCCAGCAAGTGCTAAACATGCTAACAACATACTAGAAACATGCTAAAACATGCTAGCAAACACTTAGCTAAGTGCTAAAGCATGCTATTGCTGCAATTAAATAGGAATTTGCTGTAACACAGGCATGGAATGTCCAATCTGCCCCAAACTTCACACGTTTGATAAGAGTCATGGCCTGAACACATCTACATGAGAATATTCAGTTATAGTAATAGCGCCACCTGCTGTCAACAGGAAGTGACATGTTTAACACTGTTGTGGTCTCCTAATAACATATATAAAAGAGCCAGCAAGTGCTAAACAGGTTAGCAACATACTAGAAACATGCTAGCAAACACTTAGCTAAGTGCTAAAACATGCTATTACTGCAATTAAATAGGAATTTGCTGTAACTCAGGCATGGAATGTCCAATCTGCCCCAAACTTCACATGTTTGATAAGAATCATGGCCTGAACACATGTCTATGCTCAAATTCAGTTATAGTAATAGCGCCACCTACTGGCAACAGGAAGTGACATGTTTAACACGTTGATGCCGTTCTAGCAACATGTTAAAAATGCCATTGAGTTCTAAACATGCTAGAAACATATTAAAACATGCTAGCAATACTTAGCTAAGTGCTAAAGCATGCTAATTCAATGAAACAGGACTTTGTTGTTACTCAAGAAGGCAATGTACAATCTACCCCAAACGTCACACGTTTGATAAGAGTTATCTCTTGAACACATGTCCATGCTCATATTTAGTTATAGTCATAGCGCCACCTGCTGGCAACAGGAAGTGACGTTTAACACTGTTCTTGACTCCTAATAACATATAAAAAAATGCCAGTAGGTGCTAAACATCCTACCAACATACTAGAGACATGCTAAAACATACTAGCAAACACTTAGCTAAGTGCTAAAGAATGATATTACTGCAATTAAATATGAATTTGCTGTAACTCAGGCATGGAATGTCCAATCTGCCCCAAACTTCACACTTTTGATAAGCGTTCTGTCCTGAACACATGACCATGCTTATATTCAGTTACAGTCATAGCGCCACCTGCTGGCAACAGGAAGTGACATGTTTAACACTGTTATGGACTCCTAATAACATATAAAAAGTGCCAGCAAGTGTTAAACATGCTAACAACATACTAGAAACATGCTAAAACATGCTAGCAAACTCTTAGCCAAGTGCTAAAGCATGCTATTATTGCAATTAAATAGGAATTTGCTGTAACTCAGGCATGGAATGTCCAATCTGCCCCAAACTTCACACTTTTGATAAGAGTCATGGCCTGAACACATCTACATGAGAATGTTCAGTTATAGTAATAGCGCCACCAACTGGCAACAGGAAGTGACATGTTTAACACGTTGATGCCGTTCTAGCAACATGTTAAAAATGCCATTGAGTTCTAAACATGCCAGAAACATGTTAAAACATGCTAACAATGCTTAGCTAAGTTCTAAAGAATGCTAATTCAATGAAACATGACTTTGTTGTTACTCAAGAAGGCAATGTCCAATTTGCACCAAACTTCACACGTTTGATAAGAGTTCTGTCCTGAACACACATCCATGCTCATATTCAGTTATAGTCATAACGCCACCTACTGGCAACAGAAACTGACATGGTTAACACAGTAATGCAGTACTAACCACATAATTATTGTGTACTAAGCATGCTAGAAACAGACTAAATATGCTAGCAACACTTAGCTGAGTCATGAAGCATGCTATTATCACCATTATACAAAACATTTTGTAACTGACTTTGACATACTCTTACTATATATACCTCCTTAAATGTACATTTCCCAACCATGCTCTGCCTTCCTAAAGCCACCGAGTGTTGATGGCACGGGTGCGAGGGCCCTTTCATCGCTGCTTGCAGCTTTAATTCAAGTTTGCTCTGTGTGGATGTATTGTTCTGTTCCAGTGATGTTCTGTGACTAAATCTCAAGGGAAAAGATATCACCTATGGGGTCAAAGCCTGTTCCCCAATGGTATCTGCTGAAGCTTTTGCAAGAGGCATATATACCCCTTGTGTCCCAGCAAGTTTTCACCAAGGTGGTAGGACCCAGCGATCCATTTCGCCCCTTTGCATACCTTGTTTATTCGTGTAGCCTGCCTTCCATATAATCAATATGCACTTGCTTAGCATTTTTTCTATTGGGTTATTATGGAATCAAACTAATCAAGAGTTCTAGACTTTGACAGGTTCTTCTTATTTGCTTTCATGTTACTATAGACAACTATAACTAGTGTCTTGAAGTTCTATCACACCACATGTAGTCACTTACATGTATGCTTACTTGGCATATGTAACTCTTTAGGTATTTACAACACCACTGGTCACTATAATGATAAAAGTGTGAAAATTAATCGTAAGAAGTAGTTTATATTAGTTCAAGTTTGCTCTGTGTGGATGTATTGTTCTGTTCCAGTGATGTTCTGTGACTAAATCTGAAAGGAAAAGATATCACCTATGGGGTCAAAGCCTGTTCCCCAATGGTATCTGCTGAAGCTTTTGCAAGAGGCATATATATACCCCTCGGGTTCCAGCAAGTTTTCACCAAGGTGGTAGGACCCAGCGATCCATTTCGGCCCTTTGCATACCTTGTTTATTAGTGTAGCCTTCCTTCCAGATAATCAATATGCACTTGCTTAGCATTTTTTCCATTGGGTTATTATGGAATCAAACTAATTAAGAGTTCTAGACTTTGACAGGTTCTTCTTGTTTGCTTTAATGTTACTATAGACAACTATAACTAAGGTCTTGAAGTTCTATCACACCACATGTAGTCACTTACATGTATGCTTACTTGGCATATGTAACTCTTTAGGTATTTACAACACCACTGGTCACTATAATGATAAAAGTGTGAAAATTAATCGTAAGAAGTAGTTCATATTAGTTCAAGTTTGCTCTATGTGGATGTATTGTTCTGTTCCAGTGATGTTCTGTGACTAAATCTGAAAGGAAAAGATATCACCTATGGGGTCAAAGCCTGTTCCCCAATGGTATCTGCTGAAGCTTTTGCAAGAGGCATATATATACCCCTCGGGTTCCAGCAAGTTTTCACCAAGGTGGTAGGACCCAGCGATCCATTTCGGCCCTTTGCATACCTTGTTTATTAGTGTAGCCTTCCTTCCAGATAATCAATATGCACTTGCTTAGCATTTTTTCCATTGGGTTATTATGGAATCAAACTAATTAAGAGTTCTAGACTTTGACAGGTTCTTCTTGTTTGCTTTAATGTTACTATAGACAACTATAACTAAGGTCTTGAAGTTCTATCACACCACATGTAGTCACTTACATGTATGCTTACTTGGCATATGTAACTCTTTAGGTATTTACAACAACATTGGTCACTATAATGATAAAAGTGTGAAAATGAATGAAAAACAAGATGGCGCCGTTATGTTTGGCATGCCGTCTGTTGCTCCTGGTACTGTGGTCGATTTTTTATATTATTTTAGCTCATTATCAGCCAGACACTTTTACATATGACCGGCAATCTCTGATAGAGATTAGAAAAGCAGTTTTGGACTTTAACTACGCTGTCTCGGATGTCTCTTGTACATACCTTCCACCATTCCTGTCGGATATTCCTGACAATTTGCGTCGACAGCCTCTTGTTGCATGGAGGAATCGCCGTAGGCGCCGTGGCAAGCGGAGCGGTCTTGCAATTAGAATGAAAGCTACTTTGGGGTATCGTGGCTACCGTGCTGTTTGGCGCTTTCAGGAGGTTTCCTATCGATGGGTTCGTCCTATTGTTCCTGGGATTTTCGATTGGCCTCTGCAGTACTCTTTTTCCCGGACACGACGCGACGGAGTGAATGTGCAACTTCTCTGTTCGCTAAATCGTGGAATAGAACCCGTCTGTGGAACTTCACATCTTAGGATGGCATTGCTAAATGTTCGTTCACTGCTTAATAAGACTTTTATCCTTCATGACTATTTTACTTAACATAATCTGGATTTTTTTCTTCATGACCGAAACCTGGACAAAAGAGGGCGACGTAAGTCCGTTTACTGAACTCGTCCCCCCAAACTGTACTTTTATCAGCACTTCTCGGATGTCTGGTCGCGGAGGGGGCTTAGCGGCAGTTTTCAAGGACAACTTCCACGGCCGAAGCATTACATCTGAGGCATACAATAGTTTTGAGCTTCAAATGGAAATAGCTACTGATCCAGTTCTGTTTGTGATAATTTACAGACCGCCACAGTCAAACAGTGTGTTTTTAAATGAGTTTGCAGATTTTCATAGTAACAAAGTTTGAAAAGATTCTGTTATTGGGTGATTTTAATATTCATATATGTTGCCCCACAAAGTCACTCTCCAGTGATTTCTGTAACCTTACCGATTCACTCAATTTTACGCAGTGGGTGCAGGGACCCACGTGCATCAAAGGACACACTCTGGATCTGGTTCTGACCCATGGTTTTTCTATTTCAGACATTGAAATCTGTGAAAATGGCTTTTCTGATCACAAATCTGTTTTATTTAATGCCATCTTTCTTGGTAGATCTGATATTGCTGCCCCAACTGTCCGATGGACTCGTCACTTCATAGCGAATGATGCCGAGGAATTCGCTTCATCTTATGCAGCAGCTTGTCTCCCTGGCTTAACGGATTCATCGCCCAGACTGAAAAATGCTGATGAGTACCTTTGTTTTTTTTAACAATACCTGTTTGAACATCCTGAACTCCATTGCTCCTATGAAGGCCAAGCGGCCGAGGAAAAAACATCAACCATGGTTTAATGACTCGATTCGCTCACTTAGAAAAACTTGTAGGAGGTATGAACGCAAATGGCATAAGGATAGGCTGCAGGTTTCCTATGAACTTATGAGGGAATCTCTATCAGTATTTCAGAAAGCGGTCAAGGTTGCAAAAGCTAAATATTTGTCAGAGGTTATAAATAACAATTGTTATAGTTCGAAAATATTATATTCTACTGTTGATTCTGTTTTAAATCCGGTGGTAAATGTATTTATAGATGAGTCTGAAAATACATGTGAGAATTTTTTACAATTTTTTGTTGAGAAAGTTATCAGGCTGAGACCACAAAATTTCCATTCTAACCCTGACATTTATGATATATCATGGAGCCCTGCTACTTGGTCCTCCTTCGATCCTATTACTCTCCCTACTTGTAAAAATATCATTGAACATTTAAGACCCACTGTCTGTCCTCTTGATGTTATGCCTGCACATTTTTTAAAGCAAGTTGTAAATACTGTTGGTGCTGTTGTGATATTTCTTGTCAATTTGAGTTTGAGCACTGGAATGGTTCCCGATAGTCTAAAACATGCAACAATTACTCCAATGTTAAAGACCCGAATTTAGATAAATCAGTTTTGGCGCATTTTAGACCAATCTCTAATCTACCATTTATGGCCAAAATTTTGGAGAAAGTGGTGTTACTGAATACTGAGTACTGAATATGCTTTATTAAAAGTTTCAAATGATATTCTGTTGGCTACTGATGCCGGAAATGCTGTTGCTTTGGTCTTACTAGATCTCAGCTCTGCCTTTGATATGGTAGATCATAATATACTCATCTCTCGTTTAAAAAACTGCATTGGCCTCACAGGTACCACCCTCGAATGGTTCCGGGCCTACTTAAGTGACCGTAAGATTTCTGTTCGTATTGGACAACATACATCCTCCACTGCTCCTTTGACTTGTGGTGTCCCTCAGGGTTCCATTCTTGCTCCAATCTTATTCATGATATATTTGCTGCCCTTGGGTTCAATCTTTCATAGATATGGGATTTCTTTTCATCTATATGCTGATGATGCCCAGTTGTATCTGCCTCTAAAATCTAATGACAAACATGCAATGGGAGTTCTGATTGATTGTATTCATGAACTTAAATTATGGTTAACAAATAACTTCTTGACATTAAATGAAGACAAAACCGAAGTGATTCTGTTTGGGCCTAGTGATGCTTTTAATGCCAGCACCTATGACCTTGGTTATTTAGCCCAATGGGTCACTCCATGTGCAAAAAATTTAGGTTTTCGATTTGATTCTGGTCTTAAGTTTTTTTTTTTTGATCAAGGTCTCTTTTATTTTCAAAGATAACAAGCAAAAGATATACAATACTCACATGAAATAGTCAAGTCTAGTTCCTGTGAATACAAACAACCCAAACAGCTCCCCAATGCCCCCCACCCACATGTACTGGACCCCAACAAATTACCATGCATCCAGACATACTCAGATATGAGTCTGCAGGTTCATACATATATAATTCAAATATCTAAATAATATAAAATAAAATAAAAAGACATCATCAATAAATAATGAAAAAATAAATGCACACACAATTGGGTTACATAGACATGTTAGTAGCTGCCGTGCCTTCTACAAAGGAAATAAAAGGCTGCCAAATTGTATAAAATTTTCTAGTGGACCCTCTTACAGTGTATCTAATTTTTTCTAAGTGAACATAACTCATAACCTCCCTGATCCATTAGCCATATGTTGGGGGGAGAGCATCTTCCCATTTGAAAAGAATAAGCCTCCTAGCCAACAAAGAGCAGAAGGCCATCATATTTAGGTGGCGCCCAGAAAAGGTGGCATCTACCGGAGCAGGGGTGCCGCCAGAAATTCTGGGCCCTATGGAACCCAAAATTTCTGGGCCCCCTACATTTTTTACAGATAAAATTTAACCCAATAAACATGCCCTGTATACTTTAAAAAAGATACTTAGTTAGCACATTGCGTAGTTAAAATGTCTAAAGATGAGTACAAAGCCTACAAAAACAAGAAATTTTTTTTTTTGTATAAGTCAAACACACACGTAATAACCATATTAGCCTATTTCTATTGGCCTATTTAGTTTTCATAATATAAAATATTAAAATATCTATTTTGTAAACTCCTTATAGCCAATGGTTACTACAGACACATGTTTTATTCAGTTTTTTATATTATTTTTTTCTGGGGCATTTTATTCATATTAAGAACGTCAAGTTTGACAATCGATCGTAGCAGCAGCACTGTCACTTCACAGAACACACGACACACACGGCAAACTGATTTTGTGATTTTTGAAGCGTATAGATTACTTTTTGTTTTGTAAAGTTATCATCATGTGGCGAACACAGTAGATAAGACGTGTTGAGAGGCTTCAATCTTCGTGAAGTTTCGCGATCAGGCTCACCTTGTTCGGCTGAAGGTCCTTGCACACTGAATCCGAAATTTTCGCGTGCGTTTTTTCGTATCCGTCATTCTGTGGCTCTTTCAACTGTCAAAACACCATTCAAACCCTTGTTACGGATGCGAAAAACGCAGAAAATCGAACCCGATCAGATTTTTTTTTTTTTTTTGACGGACGAAAGTTTCGGAGGCAGTGTGCAAGTGTGATTGACATAACGTGAGGTTGTATTTATTTTTTAACGTGCTAAAATATCGGACGCGAATTTCGCACGGGGGGAGAAGGAGGACGTGGGTGTGCAGCAGCCACTGAATCTGTGTAGAGCTATTTTTTACAGTCTATGGTGTAGAGACATGATAACCCAGAGATGTTATTATTGTTGGATGTAAATCATAAATCAGTAATTATTTTACTAAGCTAGCTAGATAAAAGCAGGTCATGTAGCAACAAAAATAAGTAACTCTGAAAGTTTTGGAATGAATAGGGCAAGCTACCTTTCTTTTTGAAAAACTGTGTGACATTCTGTCGACTTCGGCGTTCTCTGTCTTCTCTTTCCTTTCCTTTTTTGATGCCCTAACTTTTGATGTGACGCGCGTGTGTCACTGTCTGCGCTGCATCATAGCAAGTGCAATAAGCAAGAGACGTTACACTAGCGATCGTAGCTCGGACAGCGCAGGTGGAATGAACCATTGTAAGGGGGAGGGGTGTGACTGAAACAGTAAATATATTATTTGTTTTTTAAATATTAAATCTATGGTCAAAACGGACAAAATACACATTTAGTGCATGAGGGGCCCTAGCACATTTAATGTATGTATAAAAAAGAGAAAAGAAATAAGAAAAGAAAAAGGGGGTCTGCTCTTCTGGGCCCTAAATCAGCCTGGGCCCTTAGAATCGTCCTAACCTTCCACCCCTTTACGGCGCCCTTGACCGGAGCCACACCAAACAATGAAATCAAAGGAGATGGATGTATTGTTCTTCCACATATTTCAGAGAATGCCTCAAAGATGGACTGCCAAAAATTATGCAGCTTAGGGCACAACCAAAACATGTGTAATAATGTGGCAGGAGCCTGTCTGCACCGATCACACGTAGGATCAATACTCGTATTAATTCTAGACAATCTATCCTTGGTCCAGTGAAGACGGTGCACTATTTTAAATTGAACCACAGCATGTCTGAGGCATATAGAGGAAGAATAGATACGCTGTATAATTTTTTGCCAGGTTTCTTCTGAAATCGTTTCATTTAGGTCTGTTTCCCATTTAATTCTAAGGCAATCGAGACTATTCAAGTTATATATATTCTACCTATTACTTGTTTTATGTTAACTTTACATTTTAAAATTGTTTCAAGCACAGATTCAGAAGGCCTCAAAGGGAAACAGTCAGAGTTAGAGGCCACAAAACCTCTAAGCTGCAGATACCTGAAGAAATGCGATTTATGGAGACCATACTTCTGTTGCAATTGTATAAAACTGGCAAATCTATTCCTAATGTAGAGGTCAGATAATGTACCTATCCCATTTCTTGCCCAAACACTAAAGGATTCATCCATCATTGATGGGACAAACATATGATTCTTTATCAAAGGTGCATCAAGTGAGAGATCAGTGAGATTAAAGGTTCTTCTAAACTGGTTCCATGTTTTAATTGAATGGATAACAACTGGATTAGTGGTGAAGGCTGAGATAGGCTGTTTGAAAGGTAATTTGGAACATAATAAAGCTGCTGGGGAGGTAGATCTAATGGATGTCCTCTCTAACACCATCCAATCAGTACTATTGACATCCGTGGAATCATTTCTCAACCAATACATCAGTGCTCTTATATTAGCAGCCCAATGATAATACATAAAATTTGGAAGTGCCATACCACCCATTAAACGGGGTCTCTGTAATATATTTGTATTAATCCTGGGCTGCCTTTTATGCCATATAAAGGATGTAATCTGACTGTTTAAACTGGAAAAAAAAGATTTTGTTAGATAGAGAGGAAGACATTGAAACAAATATAAAAACTTAGGGAGAATATTCATCTTAACCCTCTATGGCATGACTTTTTGTTTTTTGGGAAAAAAAAATCTTTCACCCCATTTTTTGGGAGCTTGGGGGTCCTTGATAACATATCCATCATAAAATGTGCCCCCCCTCCACCCCTGAACCAGATATGGGTTCGTTGCCTCAGGGCAACACTGTGCTACGAGGGTACTAAAACTCAAAGGTTTTCTACATAAGTGGAATAGGGAAAACAAGCAATATATGCTTTAGAAAATTATTTATTTTGACAAACATCAATCACAAATGGTTTTAACCAATCACAAACATCAAATAATCAACAAAAACAACTATTACTACTAATTACAACTAACACCCCCCCATATGTATGTGTATGTGTAGTGTTTGGTGTAAATGTTCATATGAAAATGAAAATTTATACATAAAGTGTTATGGGGGGTGTTAGTTGTAATTAGTAGTAATAGTTGTTTTTGTTGATTATTTGATGTTTGTGATTGTTTTTTTTTTTGGGGGGGGGGGGGGGTTTCTATGTTTATGTAACGTAGGGTGCTTTCACACTTGCATTTTTGGTGCACACCTGGGTTCGATTGACATCAGAGTTTGGTCTGATTGGATGAAAACTTCTCACCCTTTCCGAACCATACCCCAGTCTGAATAAAAAGTGTGGTCTGGTGTTCACGTGAATTGTGGAAGTGACGTATGATTTAATAAAACTTTGTGTTTGTGTGTTCTCACTCCCTTTTCTGGCAAACGTGACTGACGCACTGCATACTTGGGGGTGGGGGGGGGGGGGGGGTACTCTTAAGCAATTAAAATGTCTTTTCCGTTGCTTTTTGTTTTTGTTTTTTACAGTTAAAATTACAGGAGAAAAATACAATCACAACTAACACCCCCCCATATGTATGTGTATGTGTAGTGTTTGGTGTAAATGTTCATATGAATATGAACATTTATACATAAAGTGTTATGGGGGGTGTTAGTTGTAATTAGTAGTAATAGTTGTTTTTGTTGATTATTTGATGTTTGTGATAGGTTGAAACCATTTGTGATTGATGTTTGTCAAAATAAACCTTCTAATGCACATATTGCTTGTTTTCCCTATTCCACCTATGTAGAAAACCTTTGAGTTTTAGTACCCTCGTAGCACAGTGTTGCCCTGAGGCAACGAACAAAAAAACACAGTTTTAGTATATAAATAAAAACAAAATAAATCTTTAAACAATCAAACATACTTCTTTACATACTGATGCACATGCATATATTTTTTAAGAAACAATATTTTAACTTAAACATGTTAAAAAGTGATATTTATCTTACTAATTGGTGGCACTCTGTAGCATGTGGTTTTGCTTCATTAAAGCACAGCTCCACCCCCCCAAAAAAGGTCACACCCTCTTCAGCCCCTCATTTCATTTAACAGACATGTCAGGTGATATTATATATATAAAAAAAATATATATAAAAAAATTAAAGGGGCGGTGTGAGGTCCAAAAATGTGGTTTGTTGCCTGAGGGCAACACCATGCCATAGAGGGTTAATCGTATTGATCCTCCCTCCTAAGGAAAGAGGCAGAGGGTCCCAACGCTCAAGGTCCTGTTTAAGGCTGCTTAAGAGGGGATGATAATTAGCCTTAAAAAGATCCTTGTGGTTGCGTGTGACCCATATACCTAAATATTTAATTTTTTTAGGACTAAATTTAAAAGGGGTTGACCCAAGATATGATCTATCTACAGAAGAAATAGGCATAAGTTCACTTTTCTGAAAGTTAACTTTATAACCAGATATTTTTCCGAACTTTGTGAGTAGACTCGATAGTTCAGGAAGACTGGAGAGGGGGTCTGATATGAATAATAACATGTCGTCTGCATAAAGTGACACTTTATGCTCTGAACCCGCCCGGTGTATCCCCTTGATGGTGGGGCACTGCTTCAGGGCTAATGCGAGTGGCTCAAGTGCAACGGCAAACAAAAGTGGTGAAAGAGGACACCCCTGCCTCGTGCCCCGCTTCAGCTCAAAGTAGGTGGATAAGTTATTGTTGGTGCGTATCGCAGCCACTGGGAACGTGTATAGAAGTCTGATCCAGGAGATGAATTTAGGGCCAAAATGAAACGCTTCTAAAGTCTTGAAAAGATAGTACCACTCCACCCTATCGAACGCTTTTTCAGCGTCGAGTGACAACATCACTTCAATATTGCCAGGATCATGCGGAGTGGGACAATATAGGATATTAAATAAACGCCTGATATTGAAAAATGAATAACGATTTTTTATAAATCCTGTCTGATCAGACGAAATAATAGAGGGGATAATGTTTTCAAGACGACGTGCCAAAATCTTGGCAAGAATCTTTGCATCTGTATTTAGCAACGAAATAGGGCGGTACGAACCGCAATTGAGGGGATTTTTATCCTTTTTAATTAATAGAGAGATTACTGCTTGTCGCGTGGTAGGGGACAAAGAGTTGTTGGCTAATGATTCTTCATATACTAACAATAACAGAGGAGATAACTGGTCAGAGAACTTTTTGAAAAATTCGGTTGAGAAGCCATCTGGTCCTGGAGATTTGCCACTTTGCATGGCACCAATTGCTGACACTATCTCCTTAACTGAGAAATCCCTTTCCAGTTCAGCTGAGAATTCTACACTTACAGAAGGCATCTTAAGGAATCTAAAAAAGTCTTCTAGGAGAGCAGGATTGTTGGGCCCATCTGAAGTATATAATAATTGGTAGAATTTTCTGAAACAGGAATTTATCTTCTCATTATCAGTGCATTTTAGACCACATTCATCATTAATTTCAGGAATTGTTTGGTTAGCAGTTCTTTGGCGCAACTGGTGAGCAAGTGCTCGGCCGGACTTTTCCCCATGTTCATAATGACCATGTCTTAATTTGGAAATAAGGTATTCAGCATGTCGGGTGGACAGGAGATCAAACTCTGTCTGTAATGACAGGCGTTTCTTAATTACATCTGCTGAAGGGGTATAACCATGCAGCCTGTCTAACTCTAATATCTCATCTGCTAATTTTTTAATACGTTCAGTGTTGGCCCTTCTTTTATTTGCACAGTATGAAATAATTTGACCCCTTAAATATGACTTAAGCGACTCCCAAACAGTAGATGACGACATCCCTGGGGTTTGGTTGATGTTGAGAAACACTTTAATTTCAGATGATATGAACTTAGTAAACTCATCTTCTGAAAGAAGCAGAGGATTAAACCGCCATGCACGATAAGTAGATTGTGTATCGGGAATGTACATTTTCATGATTAAGGGACCATGGTCCGAGATGACCATAGCATGAAAAGAATTCTGCATCTCACGAAAGAGTGTGATTACGGAATCACACTCTTTCGTGAGATGCAGAATTCTTTTATCCAGGAAAAAGTAATCGATACGTGAATACGTCTTATGCACCGGGGAAAAGTATGAGTACGCCCTAGAGGTGGGATTACGAAACCGCCACACATCCGCTACACCATAGGTCTTCAGAAAGAGCTGAATAGTGTGAGCTGACTTCGTCAGGGAAGTCCTCTTAGAAATACTCCTATCTAAAAGAGGAGAAAGTACACAATTAATGTCACCACCAAGCATAAGATGATGTGATGACAGGTCTGGTAAGTGAGAAAAAAAATTAGTGAAGAATGTAGAGTCATCCCAGTTCGGGGCATAAATACAGGCTAAAATAACTGGGAGCGAGTATAATTTTCCTACCACAATGACATATCGCCCTGCGGAGTCAGATTGCACATGAGATGCCGTGAACTGTACTTTTTTACTTATCATAATAGCAACACCCCTAGCCTTTGAACAAAAATTTGACTGATACACCTGGCCCGCCCATCCCCTAACCAAGCGAGAACTATCACAAGCACGTATATGGGTCTCTTGTAAGAATGCAATATCTGCACTGAGCTGTTTTAAGTGCGAGAATACTTTTTTCAATTTAACTGGATGATTAAGGGATTTGACATTCCAGCTTATGAAGTTAGCAGGGCAACCATCATAACCTCTTGTATTATTTATATTGTCCATATTGTGTATACAGAGAGGTGAGCACCATATATGAAACCCAAAGACACAAGAACATAAAAAACAAACGTACACAAAAATAAAATAAAGGTCTGGGAAAGTAGCACCACTTCGTAAATCGGTCCAGTAGTCCCCCCTCCCCCCTCCCCCCCTTATCACCCAAATGAACAAGGTGATCACAACAACCCTCAGAAAAAAATCCACACATTAAGTGCTTGTGGTTGGGAACGCTAAAGCCAAGCACTCGGGCTCCCGTCAAGCCTCCAACAAAAATAAAATAAAGATAGTAAAGTGTAAAGTAAAACAATTCAGTACAATGCTCAGTAAACATATATAAAATATATTAATCACGCTGAGCATCAAGACTAAAGTGCGTTAACTTCCTTACATAACATGAAATCAGGTGTAATGACTCTTTACAGAAAGCCATCTATGATTGACATAATTAACCTAAAAAAAAATGATCAGGAACAAAAACAACGTGTCTTAAATTTTAGCTTGGGCTAAACCAAGCTCAACCAAAAAGGTAGTATGTCAGTCTATGAGCACATAGTTCAAGGTGGTCAACATTGGGACAGTATACAGAAAAAAGTAAACATTGTGTAGTGAACTTGTACCTGATGACATCTGGCACAGTGATATACACGTTTACCATACCCGTAGAACGACAGAGGTATTATGCTCAGTTGAAAAGATCAGTCTCATGTACATTCTGCGGTCTCCGTGGAAGGGAGAATATTCTTCTTGACATAAGTCATAGCTTTGTCCGGATCAGTAAACTCCCTGTCCTCCCCTCTGTACGTGACCCGGAAACGCGCTGGAAACAAAATCCCGTACCGGACTCCCTGTCGGTCGCGAAGCAGTTTCCTCACCTCTGTGAATGCAGCCCGAGCTTTAGCCACAGTTGCCGTGTAGTCCGGGAAGATGGTAATTGGTTCCCCGTTGAAACGGAGCGGACCCCGGGTGCGAGTGCATCGTAGTACCTGGACACAGTCTTGGTAATAATGAAGCTTAGCAACGATGGCGCGAGGTTTTCCGCCCGGCTTCTTCGGCCCTAAGCTCCGGTGCGAGCGGTCGATTAACGGCTCTTTATCCAACTGTAGCACTTCAGATAGCAACTTTGATACAGAGGTTGTAGTGCTGGAGTCGGGAGTTTCGGGTACTCCAATGATTCTTATGTTACATCTCCTCATCCGCCCTTCCATATCCTCACACTTAGATTTCAGTTCTGCCATTTCTGCCTTCATCTCACTCACAGAATTTTGTAAAGCAGCCACTTCATCTGACCAAGCTGATAGCCCCCCCTCTACCTCCTTGATGCTAACTTTCACCTGGTCGATCTCAGACTTCAGCGCCGCGGTGTTATTTATTATCTCCGTTTTCACTTCCTTCAGCTCATTCTTGAGCATTTCGAAGTCATCAGCGAGAGCATTTTTCAGCTCTGACTTTATCACCGCTGAGATGTCCGCTTTCAGAGAGAGAAGGATTTCTGATTTCAATACTTCTACGTCCATCTCACGCGGCGCAGGTGAGGGCGGGGTCGCTTTAGCTGGGCTCTTGGCAGCACTCTGGTCCGAGGAGGTATTGGGCCTTGCTTTGGAGGTTCCAGTATACTTAAATTTCTTCAGCCTCGTGTCCATCAGGGCCCCGCCGTGAACTTGTTCCACTATCAGATGAAGTTCAGTAATAGTTTACTGTTTTACGAAAAGGAATACACCTTACGTTTTGGTTAAAATAGAGGGTTTAACGGGAGCTCGCGTCGAACACAGCCTTACTCCATTGCGGCCAAGCCACGCCCCCTTGATTCTGGTCTTAAGTTTGATAAGCAGATCAATGCGGTAGTTAAGTCGAGTTTTTTCCATCTTCGTCGCCTAGCTAAAGTCAAATCGTTTTTATCTTTAAAAATTTTTGAAAAATTATTCATGCATTCATCTTTTCCCGTCTAGACTATTGCAATTCGCTTTATTTTGGGATTAATCGGTCATCTATGGAGCGACTGCAAATGGTCCAAAATGCAGCTGCCAGGCTCCTGACTAGCTCACGTAAGTTTCAGCACATCACTCCAATTTTGATCTCCTTGAAATGGTTGCCGGTCAAATTCAGAGTAGAATTCAAAATCTTAACCCTCATTTTTAAATCTTTACATAATCTTGCACCCATCTATCTTGCTGAGTTGGTGCACTCACACAACTCATCGCGCCCACTCAGATCGGGACAGTTAGGAATGTTGTCCATCCCTAGGTCCAGATTGAAACACCGTGGTGATCGAGCTTTTTCTATTGCTGGTCCAACACTCTGGAACAAGCTCCCTGTAGCCATCCGTACAGCAACATCTTTTTCTGTTTTTAAATCTATGCTTAGATCCTATCTCTTTGAACAGATGTTGTTAGTCTAAAATATATTATGTAGTTGTCTTTTATCCTTTTGTAAATTATGTACAGCACTTTGGTCAACCTAGAGTTGTTATTAAATGTGCTTTATTAATAAAGAAAGAAAGAAAGAAAGAAGAAAGAAAATGAATCGTAAGAAGATCTGCTGAAGCTTTTGCAAGAGGCATATATACCCCTCGGGTCCCAGCAAGTTTTCACCAAGGTGGTAGGACCCAGTGATCCATTTCGCCCCTTTGCATACCTTGCTTATTCGTGTAGCCTGCCTTCCATATAATCAATATGCACTTGCTTAGCATTTTTTCTATTGGGTTATTATGGAATCAAACTAATCAAGAGTTCTAGACTTTGACAGGTTCTTCTTATTTGCTTTCATGTTACTATAGACCAGTGGTTCCCAAACTTTTTGAAAGCATAGCACCCCTTTGTAGTGTTTTTTTTTCCACGGCACCCTAACCCAATTAAACTAAACGAACATATGTACATACATATATACAATTATATCCAGATGAGCAAACAACAAATGAAGCATAAACAGCAGCATGAATTTATTATGAATGCATCACAACAGACATAATATGAGGCGAAACAACCCCTTCAGATGAATCATCAGTCCATTAATAACTGGACACACGTCAACAGACTGATTTGAACCAATTAGGCTACTGTATGTGAGAATCATTGGAACAAAAAAGATTTAAAGATACTAAACTCTTTAAATAATAATAAACAACTCCAAATATTTTTGCATATGTTGGTGTTTTGATATGATTTTAAAATATGCTGTAAACAGGGTTAGCCTATTATAGTTTTGCATTTTTCATTAGTTTTTATTTTTATTTTGTTTTGACTTTTTGTTTTCAAATTCAGTTTAGTTTTAATTAGTTTTTAAAGTGGGTTTGCTAGTTTAGTTTAGTTTTTAGTTTTTGAATATGCTTAGTTTTCGTTTAGTTTTTATTAGTTTTGGTGTTAGTTTTAGTCTTTTTTTTTGTAATTTGGGTTATTTGTCAGCGTCAAGATTCAAAAAGACATAATGACATAACATTATTTAATATTTGAATCACAGCTTATATAATGTTTTGACATCGACAACCACAACCAAAAAGTGCATTTTTCCTCAAACTTGCGACTAGTTAACTTTCTAAAGAAGGCGCAATCGCTTCTCGGGTCGACAATAACACACTGACAAAATTATATTCAGAATTTAAAATATTTTTATACCACTTTTTAATGTGTGATTGTGTAAAGGTGTTCACGAGATAGAGATACCAACCTTCCGCGAACTTGCTTTCAACGTCGAACGAACACTCGTTCTCATGGAGACGAGGTGTGCACGGAGGGGAGGGGCTGTGTATGTGTGTGTGTGTGCGCGCGCGCATGTGAGAGACACATGAGTGACAGAGAGACGGAGGGAGAGCAGGGAAAGGAAATGCAGCTGAACGAATACGCTGCGTGTTTTAAATAGCGTTTTTCCCACCTAGTTTTCGTTTTTTCGTTCGTTTTCGTTAACGATTATAACCTTGGTTGTAAAAGGTTATTATATGGTACGATAGTTATTTTAGGCTGTTTAAATTGGAAAATAAAGCTGAGATTCTGCGGCACCCCTAGCCAGTTGTCACGGCACCCCAGGGTGCCGCGGCACCCACTTTGGGAACCACTGCTATAGACAACTATAACTAGTGTCTTGAAGTTCTATCACACCACATGTAGTCACTTACATGTATGCTTACTTGGCATATGTAACTCTTTAGGTATTTACAACACCACTGGTCACTATAATGATAAAAGTGTGAAAATTAATCGTAAAAAGAAGTTTATATTAGTTCAAGTTTGCTCTGTGTGGATGTATTGTTCTGTTTCAGTGATGTTCTGTGACTAAATCTGAAGGGAAAAGATATCACCTATGGGGTCAAAGCCTGTTCCCCAATGGTACCTGCTGAAGTTTTTGCAAGAGGCATATATAACCCTCGGGTCCCAGCAAGTTTTCACCAAGGTGGTAGGACCCAGCGATCCATTTTGCCCCTTTGCATACCTTGTTTATTCGTGTAGCCTGCCTTCCAGATAATCAATATGCATTTGCTTTGCATTTTTTCTATTGGGTTATTATGGAATCAAACTAATCAAGAGTTCTAGACTTTGACAGGTTCTTCTCATTTGCTTTCATGTTACTATAGACAACTATGCCTAGGGTCTTGAAGTTCTATCACACCACATGTAGTCACTTACATGTATGCTTACTTGGCATATGTAACTCTTTAGGTATTTACAACACCACTGGTCACTATAATGATAAAAGTGTGAAAATGAATCGTAAGAAGAAGTTTATATTAGTTTACGTTTGCTCTGTTTGGTGTATTGTTCTGTTCCAGTGATGTTCTGTGACTAAATCTGTAGGGATAAGATATCACCTCTGGGGTCAAAGCCTGTTCCCCAATGGTGTCTGCTGAAGCTTTTTCAAGAGGCATATATACCCCTCGGGTCCCAGCAAGTTTTTTACCAAGGTGGTAGGACCCAGCGATCTATTTCGCCCCTTTGCATACCTTGTTTATTCGTGTAGCCTGCCTTCCATATAATCAATATGCACTTGCTTAGCATTTTTTCTATTGGGTTATTATGGAATCAAACTAATCAAGAGTTCTAGACTTTGACAGGTTCTTCTTGTTTGCTTTCATGTTACTATAGAAACTATGCCTAGGGTCTTGAAGTTCTATCACACCACATGTAGTCACTTACATGTATGTTTACTTGGCATATGTAACTCTTTAGGTATTTACAACACCACTGGTCACTATAATGATCAATGTGTGAAAATCAATCGTAAGAAGAAGTTTATATTAGTTTAAGTTTGCTCTGTGTGGATGTATTGTTCTGTTCCAGTGATGTTCTTTGACTAAATCTGAAGGGAAAATATATCACCTATGGGGTCAAAGCCTGTTCCCCAATGGTACCTGCTGAAGCTTTTGCAAGGGGCATATATAACCCTCGGGTCCCAGCAAGTTTTCACCAAGGTGGTAGGACCCAGCGTTCCATTTTGCCCCTTTGCATACCTTGTTTATTCATGTAGCCTGCCTTCCAGATAATCAATATGCACTTGCTTAGTATTTTTTCCATTGGGTTATTATGGAATCAAACTAATTAAGAGTTCTAGACTTTGACAGGTTCTTCTTATTTGCTTTCATGTTACTATAGACAACTATGCCTAGGGTCTTGAAGTTCTATCACACCACATGTAGTCGCTTACATGTATGCTTACTTGGCATATGTAACTCTTTAGGTATTTACTAAATCTGAAAGGAAAAGATATCACCTATGGGGTTAAAGCCTGTTCCCCAATGGTATCAGCTGAAGCGTTTGCAAGAGGCATATATACCCCTCGGGTCCCAGCAAGTTTTCACCAAGGTGGTAGGACCCAGCGATCCATTTCGGCCCTTTGCATACCTTGTTTATTCGTGTAGCCTGCCTTCCATATAATCAATATGCACTTGCTTAGCATCTAAGATATCAATAATCCTTCCACAGGTCTACATCTGCCGTGTTTACATTATACACATAAAGTTTGAAGCAAATCGGGTAAAAATAAGAGAGTGATTTCAAAGCATTTTGAAAGTGACAAACTTCCTGCAGCCAGTTGGTGGCACTATAACTTTGACTCACAATAGTCACATTCATTTGATTGGCCTCTTACAACGAATACACTGCAGAAGTTTCATCAAGATCAGTTAATGTATGCAGAAGTTATAACACACTTCCTGTGTCCCATTATTCGCCATAAATTCGTTTCCTCGCCACGGCCAAACCGTTCGAGATATCAAAAATCCGTTCGCAAGAATTCATCCTCAATGTCTTGACTTCCTTCACACCGAGTTTGGTGGCGATCGGATGAATTCCCTAGGAGGAGTATTTCACATTGCATTGTATGCGTTTTCCAAACAACGTATAATACCGACTTCCTGTTGGGCAGGCGTAAAACTTAGAGCACGAAAGTTGTTCGGCCCGATGAGATCTATATGTATACTGAGTTTCATATTTTACATGCAAGCGTGTTTGATTTATGGACCAAGTTTTCGGACACCATTCCAGGGGGCGCTGTCGAGCCCCCCTGCCACGCCCGGGTACCAGCTTCAGCCCGGCCCTGATGGCCGCAGGTTCTGACGTGTGTGCAAAATTTCAAGAGTTTTTGAGCATGTTAAGGACCCCAAAAGTGGTAAAAAGTAAAAAAAAAAAATAAAAAAATAAATCCTTACGGAAACAATAGGGCCTTCACCCTTTAAGGGCTTGGGCCCTAAATATAGCTGCGAGCAGCGATTGCGGGCCCAAGCCGGTGGCACCGGGGTGGCGGTGTCACCGGCTTGGGCCCGCAATACATACACATACATGTCAGGTAGAGTAAGGGAGCGAGGGCTCAATTGCGAGAAAAAGGTCTTTTATTCAATATATCACAAAATAAAACAAAACACAAACAAAAACTACCCCAAGGGGGAAAACAAGACAGACTTAGACTTGGACTTGAACTTCGACTTGGACTTGGACTTGACTTGACTGAAGCACACAGCAGGGAACCACACAGTGTACGACGACGAACCAGCACAGGACTGAAGACACAAGGAGAATAAATAGGGAGAGCAAACAAAGCAGGTAACGAGGGAGGACAGGTGGGGAAAATGAACTAATAATCCGGTAACAAGATGGGAGGGGCTAGACAATTGACAGGAGAGCACATGGCACAAGGAAACACATGACAAGCCATGTGCTCACAACAAACAGGACTAGAACACAAAACGAGACATGAACACGCAGCTAGTGAAAACTCATAAGCCACGTGTTCACACAAAACATAACATGAAAGCACACAGCCAGTGAAAAACTAGCTGTGAGCTACACAGCACAAGACAAGAAAAAACACGCAGACAGAAGAGCGCGCGGCTCGAGCGAACTCGAAACCGCGCGCGCTCACGTGACAAGACAGAGCGCACGAGAACGAACTTTTTGTACATTACTTTAATCCCTCGCCATAGCAAAACCGTTTGAGATATTCAATATCCGTTCACAATTTAGCATCTTTAATGTATTTTCATCATGTTGAAAAAGTTTGGTGTGAATAAAATAAACCACTTAGCAGGAGTGGGTAAAAACTCAGAGTCTGAAATAACCAAAAAATCCACATTCAAACCAAAATATCTGACTTCCTGTTGGTCTGAGCTAATGACTGTAAATTAGAAAGTTGTCCGGCTCGATGAGACCAATATACGTACTGATTTTTGTAACTGTGGGTAAAACTAACTCCCCCACTTTTGTCAAAAGCATTTTGAAAGTGACACACTTCCTGCTACCAGTTGGTGGCGCTATAACTTTGACTCACAATAGTTACATCCATCTGATCGGCCTCTTACCACGAACACACTGCTGAAGTTTCATCAAGATCAGTTAATGTGTGCAGAAGTTATAACACTTCGTGTTTCTCTTTTCTCGCCATAAATTCGTGTCCTCGCCACGGCCAAAGCATTCGAGATATCAAAAATCCGTCCGCAATTTAGCATCATCAATGTCTTGACTTCATGCACACCGAGTTTGGTGGCGATTGAATTAATTTTCTAGGAGGAGTGTTTCAAATTCCACAGCAAGCGTTCTCCAAACAACCCATAATAGCTGACTTCCTGTTGGGCTGGCGTATAACTTAAGAGTGCGAAAGTTGTTCAGCCCGATGAGATCTATATGTGTACCGAGTTTCATATTAATTCATGCAAGCTAGTTTGATCTATGGACCAAGTTTTCGGACCCCATTCAAGGGGGCGCTGTTGAGCCCCTCTGCCACGCCCGGGTACCAGCTTCAGCCCGGCCCTGATGGCCGCGGGTTCTGACCTGTATGCAAAGTTTCATGTTACACTAAAGGCACCGGGGTGGCGGTGTCACCGGCTTGGGCCCTCCATCGCTGCTCGCAGCTATATATATATCTCAGACAAGTAGTATTCTCTGTCTTGTCACTTACAAAAAAAATGTAAAAAAATGATATATATATACACACTTACATTTTTATATATATATATATATATATATATATATATATATATATATATATATATATATATATATATATATATATATATATATATATAAAAGACAGAAAATATTACTTGTCTTACCTTATTCTGATTTTATGATACACTCAAAATATTCCACAACAAATTCTTTAAATGTAATATAAAAATAAAAATGAAAGTAAGCAGTGTTGGGCTCACGTAATCCTCTCATTAGAATCAAAATGTTTCAACATTTGCGATGTATTTGGATGTTAAACTATTCTTTATTATAGGCTTTGTACTTCACTTGTGTTCCAATATCGACGGAAAAAATCATCCTCTTCACACACGCAAAAATGTGCTTGGAAACATCACAGTGGAGCGATGCTTACCGTGAATGGTACAAATTGTACTACTGACTATTTAAACAGAGCAGTGTAATTTTAATATGTTAGGTTGACTATTTTATTAATATATTTTATTAAGACTATAATGGACAGGCTGTGATGTCAATATTGCAATGCTGGAGTGTGTGTGTGTGTGTGTGTGTGTTTGCTCTGCTCCGCACCATTATCAATGTCCGTGCGGACAAACATATTTTACTTTCGTTTTTAAGTTAGCGATTCAAAAGCCCCCAGTGGTGTCACACGTCGATTAACCGGTGGGGAAATATTCCCAGAGTCACATCCCTAACATATTTATATATAAATACAATAGGCCTACCTGATTTTGAACACAAGAGGGCAGCATAACACTATGAATGACTTGATGAATTTATTTTTTGGACTAAAAAACTATTCTGGCTGTTTTTAAACTTAAACATAATTCTTACATTAAAAAAACAAGAATAAAATGGGTTTAGTTGTGATATTTGTATAATTTAACAATTACCATTTTAGAAGATGAGGCTTTTAGTGTTTCCTTTTTTGACATTCCTTTTATCCCTCGCCATAGCAAAACCGTTTGAGATATTTAATATCTGTTCACAATTTAGCATCTTTATTGTATTTTCATCATGTTGAAAAAGTTTGGTGTGAATAAAACAAACCACTTAGCAGGAGTGGGTAAAATGCAGAGGCTGAATTTGCAAATAAATCCACATTCAAACCAAAATATCTGACTTCCTTTTGGTCGGAGCTAATGACTATAAATTAGAAAGTTGTCTGGCTCGATGAGACCAATATACTTACTGATTTTTGTAATTGTGGGTAAAACTAACCCCCCCACTTTTGTCAAAAACATTTTGAAAGTGAAACACTTCCTGCTACCAGTTGGTGGCACTATAACTTTGACTCACAATAGTTACATCCATCTGATCGGCCTCTTACCACGAACACACTGCTGAAGTTTCATCAAGATCAGTTAATGTATGCTGAAGTTATACCACTTCGTGTTTCTCTTTTCTCGCCATAAATTTGTTTCCTCACCACGGCAAAACCGTTCGAGATATCAAAAATCCGTCCGCAATTTAGCATCCTTAATGTCTTGACTTCATGCACACCGAGTTTGGTGGCGATTGAATTAATTCTGTAGGAGGAGTACATTAAATTCCACAGCATGCGTTTTTCAAACAACCCATAATAGCCGCCTTCCTGTTGGGCTGGCGTATAACTTAAGAGTGCGAAAGTTGTTCAGCCCGATGAGATCTATATGTGTGCTGAGTTTCATATTAATTTATACAAGCTAGTTTGATCTATGGACCAAGTTTTCGGACCCCATTCAAGGGGGCGCTGTTGAGCCCCCCTGCCACGCCCGGGTACCAGCTTCAGCCCAGCCCTGATGGCCGCAGGTTCTGACCTATATGTAAAGTTTCAAGAGTTTTCGAGCATGTTAAGGGCCCCAAAAGCCCCTGAAACCTTGAAAAACAATTATAAAAGCAAACCTCTCCTAACAGACAAATCCCCCCACCCTTCACACACACAGAGAGGAAGAGAGAGAGAGAGAGAATTCTCCAAAAAAATCACATTCAAACCAAAATATCTGACTTCCTGTTGGTCAGGGCTAATGAGTGTAAATTAGAAAGTTGTCCGGCTCGAGAAGAACAATATACATACCGATTTTTTTGACTAAAGGTGGCGCTACTGAGCCCCTCACCATGCCCATTTCTGAAACTTTGCACATGTCTACTAGGTAATAAATGTAATGTGTCTGTCGAGTTTCATGCAATTTCAAGCATGCTAAGAGTCTCAAAAGCATCAAAAAAGAATATTAATGTTTGATGCATTGCCATGGCAACAGTATTAAAGATATCAAAAATCCGTTCACAGGTCTACATCTGCCGTGTGTCTACATTATACACATAAAATTTGAAGCAAATCGGGTAAAAATAAGAGGGTGATTTCAAAGCATTTTGAAAGTGACACACTTCCTGCTGCCAGTTGGTGGCGCTATAATTTTGACTCACAATAGTCACATCCATGTGATCGGCCTTTTACCACGAACACACTGCTGAAGTTTCATCAAGATCAGATAATGTATGCTGAAGTTATAATACACTTCCTGTTTTCATTATTCGCCATAAATTTGTTTCCTCGCCATGGCCAAACCGTTCGAGATATCAAAAATCTGTCCGCAATTTAGCATCCTCAATGTCTTGACTTCATGCTGACCGAGTTTGGAGGCGACTGGATGAATTCCCTAGGAGGAGTACATTAAATTCCACCGCATGCGTTTCCAAACAACCCATAATAGCCGACTTCCTATTGGGCTGGCGTAAAACTTAGAGCACAAAAGTTGTTCGGCCCGATGAGATCTATATGTGTTCTGAGTTTCATATTATTACATGCAAGTGTGTTTGATTTATGGACAAGTGTTCGGATCCCGTTCCAGGGGGCGCTGTCGAGCCCCCCTGCCACGCCTGGGTACCAGCTTCAGCCCGGCCCTGATGGGTTCTGACCCGTGTGCAAAGTTTCAAGAGTTTTCGAGCATGTTAAGGGCCCCAAAAGTGCCCGGAACCTTGACAAAATAATAATAATAATAAATATAGCTGCGAGCAGCGATTGCGGGCCCAAGCCGGTGGCACCGCCACCCTGGTGCCTTTAGTTACACTGAGCGGGTGTCAAGCGGGTGGCGGTGTCACCGGCTTGGGCCCTCCATCGCTGTTTACAATTTATTATCTGTTTACAATTTAGCATCTTTAATGTATTTTCATCATGTTGAAAAAGTTTGGTGGGAATAAAATAAACCACTTAAGAGGAGTGGGTAAAAATACAGAGGCTGATTTTGCAAAGAAATCCACATTCAAACCAAAATATCTGACTTCCTGTTACTCGGAGCTAATTACTGTAAATTAGAAAATTGTCCGGCTCGATGAGACCAATATGTGTACTGATTTTTGTGACTGTACATAAAATTAACCCCTTCACTTTTGTCAAAAGCATGTTGAAAGTGACACACTTCCTGCTGCCAGTTGGTGGCGCTATAACTTTTACTCACAATAGTTACATACATGTGATCGGCCTCTTACCACGAACACACTGCTGAAGTTTCATCAAGATCAGTTAATGTATGCAGAAGTTATAACACTTCGTTTTTATCTTTTCTCGCCATAAATTCGTTTCCTCGCCACGGCCAAACCGTTCAAGATATCAAAAATCCGTCTGCAATTTAGCATCCTCAATGTCTTGACTTCATGCTGACCGAGTTTGGAGGCGAGTGGATGAATTCTCTAGGAGGAGTACATCAAATTCCACAGCATGCGTTTTTCAAACAACCCATAATAGCCGACTTCCTGTTGGGCGGAGCTAATAACTTAGAGTGCGGAAGTTGTTCGGCCTGATGAGATCTATATGTGTACCGAGTTTCATATTAATTCATGCAAGCGTGCAGAGGTGGGTAGTAACGAAGTACATTTACTTCGTTACATTTACTTGAGTATTTTTTGGGAAAAATTGTACTTTTAAGAGTAGATTTAAATGTGGGTACTTATTACTTTTACTCGAATACATTTCTAATGAAAAAACTGTACTTTTACTTCGTTACGTTGGGCGACGTTCCTCTCGTTACTTTATTTTAATGCTATATGTGTTGTTAAATGCGTAAGTGTGATGTATCTTTTTTCTGGGCTTGAGCGATGCTCAATTCACAAATGAATCACTCTTTTGAGTCGATTCTGTTCAAAGACTTCATCAAACAAGTTGGCAGATCTGTCTAAATCGGTTCGCGAATCAGTTTGAATGATCTGTTCAGTTCCTGCACGCACTGAATCGTCTGAAGCGATTTCAATTCACACTGGACTCGGAGTCGTAAGGAAGATTTAAGAACATCAAGAGCGTTAGATGAAGTGGCAGTGGACCTACAGTACAGTCAAGTGAGAGCAAATCTTCAAATGCATCATTGTTTGCCAGCGATAAAGATCTTTATTAGTTAAACATCTTCGTAAGCTGTCTGTGAATGAATGATTCCACAGGACGATATTCGATTTCATTTCACTCAGGTAATACACTTTACAACCAAACAGATAATTACGCCATGATAGCACTACTAGAAAGTATGACATTACCCGTTTTTATACATTAATTTATACATTAAATAAGCTACCATTGTTCACAGTTTATGAACACCCGCCATCCCACCGCGGTCAAGCCAGCCGCAGTTTGAAAATACACGGTCAAGCCAGCCGCCCAAAAAAAAAAAAAAAAAATCATGTGCGCCTATTACTATGAATACGGTAATCTCAGTAACAGCAGAGAGAGAACGCGCTTTCAGAGCGCTTGAGTTGCCCAGATCTATCTATCTGTCTATGTTTTTCTTTCTTTTTTTCTTTCTATATATCTTCTTTTTTTTCTATCTATCTTTTTTCTTTCATTCTTTCTTTCTTTCTTTCTTTCTTTCTTTCTTTCTATATATCTTTTTTCTTTCTTTTTTCTTTCTATATATCTTTTTTTCTATCTTTTTTCTTTCTTTCTATCTTTTTCTTTCTATCTATCTATCTATCTATCTATCTTTTTCTTTCTTTTTTCTTTCTTTCTATGTATATTTTTCTTTCTTTCTTTCTTTCTATCTTTTTCTTTCTTTCTATCTATCCTTTTCTTTCTTTTTTCTTTCTTTCTATCTATCTATCTATCTATCTATCTATCTATCTATCTATCTATCTATCTATCTATCTATCTATCTATCTATCTATCTTTCTTTCTTTCTATCTATCTTTTTCTTTCTTTCTATCTATCTTTTTCTTTCTTTCTTTCTTTCTTTCTTTCTTTCTTTCATTTTCTTTCTTTTTTATATCTTTTTCTTTCTTTCTGTCTTTCTTTCTTTCTTTCTTTCTTTCTTTCTTTCTTTCTTTCTTTCTTTCTTTCTTTCTTTCTTTCTTTCTTTTTCTTTCTTTCTTTCTATCTATCTTTTTCTTTCTTTCTTTCTATCTATCTTTTTCTTTCTTTCTATCGATCTTTTCTTTCTTTCTTTCTTTCTATCTTTTTCTTTCTTTTTTCTTTCTGTCTATCTTTTTCTTTCTTTCTCTTTCTTTCTTTCTTTCTTTCTTTCTTTTTTCCTTTCTTTCTTTCTTTCTTCTTTCTGTCTATCTTTTTCTTTCTTTCTCTTTCTTTCTTTCTTTCTTTCTTTCTTTCTATCTTTTTCTTTCTCTCTATCTATCTATCTTTTTCTTTCTTTCTTTCTTTCTTTCTTTCTTTCTTTCTTTCTTTCTTTCTTTCTTTCTATCTTTTTCTTTCTTTTTTCTTTCTTTCTTTCTTTCTTTCTTTCTTTCTTTCTTTCTATCTATCTTTTTTCTATCTTGTATCTCTATCTATATATCTATCTATCTATCTTTCTTTCTATCTTTTTTGTTTGTTTGTTTGTTTCTCTTTCTTTCTTTCTTTCTTTCTTTCTTTCTTTCTTTCTTTCTTTCTATCTTTCTATCTATATGTATATCTATATGTCTGTCTATCTGTCTAAGTCTAAGATTATACAGTATGATGCCATGTTTTGAGATTTTTTGTATGTTACTCTGTTATCCTTTTTATTTACACTCGTTTTTTCTTTACAGGTAACACCTCAAGACATTTTTTTATGTAGAGGTTAACAGCATAATTATTTGCAAAAAGTAGATCAAATAAAGTATAGACTCTTTATAAATGCCTCTTGTTTTTATTTTATTTTTTACAGTAAATGAGAGTTTCTCTTGAATTCAATGTCCCATACTGTGTGCACACCTCATTTGAAACAATTTTACTGCAGCATTTTGTAGATATATCACATTTTACTACTTCAGATGTCTATAAAGTTTCCATTTCTTATAAGTAGAAAAAAGTAAATGCCAGTTCTCATAATGGACATCCCATACTGTATACACACCTCATATCAAACCCTTTTACTGCAGCATTTTGGAAATATGTCACTTTATTCAACTTTAGACACCTATAAAAACCTAATTTCTAATAAGTAGAGGAAAAGAATGAACACTTCTTATAGGGGACGTCCCATACAGTATACACACCCCATATCAAATCATTTTACTGCAGCATTTTGGAGATATGTCACTTTATAGGCCTCATTTTGGAGATATGTCACTTTATTCAACTTTAGACGCCTATAAAAACCTAATTTCTAATAAGTAGAGGAAAAGAATGGCCAGTCCTTATAGGGGACATCCCATACTGTATACACACCCCATATCAAACCATTTTACTGCAGCATTTCGGAGTTTTGTCACAGTTTACTACTTTAGAGGCCTATAAAGACCTCATTTCTAATAAGTAGAAAAAACTAATGGTCAGTCCTTATAGGGTACGTCCCATACAGTATACATGCCTCATATCAAACCATTTTACTGCATCATTTTGGAGTTTGTCACAGTTTACTACTTCAGAGGCCTATAAAGACCTCATTTCTAATAAGTAGAAAAAAATAATGGTCAGTCCTCATAGGGGATGTCCCATACAGTATATACACCTCATATCAAACCATTTTACTGTAGCATTTTGGAGTATTGTCACAGTTTACTACTTCAGAGGCCTATAAAGACCTCATTTCTAATAAGTAGAAAAAAATAATGGTCAGTCCTTATAGGGGATGTCCCATACAGTATGCACACCTCATGTCAAACCATTTTACTGCAGCATTTTGTAAATATGTCACTTTATTCAACTTTAGACGCCTATAAAAACCTCATTTCTAATAAGTAGAAAAAACGAATGGTCAGTCCTTATAGGGGACATCCCATACAGTATACACACTTCATATCAAACCATTTTACTGTAGCATTTTGGAGTATTGTCACATTTTACTACTTCAGAGGCCTATAAAGACCTCATTTCTAATAAGTAGAAAAAACTAATGGTCAGTCCTTATAGGGGATGTCCCATACAGTATACATGCCTCATATCAAACCATTTTACTGTAGCATTTTGGAGTATTGTCACATTTTACTACTTCGGAGGCCTATAAAGACCTCATTTCTAATAAGTAGAAAAAACTAATGGTCAGTCCTTATAGGGGACGTCCCATACAGTATACACGCCTCATATCAAACCATTTTACTGCAGCATTTTGGAGTATTGTCACATTTTACTACTTCAGAGGCCTATAAAGACCTCATTTCTAATAAGTAGAAAAACCTAATGGTCAGTCCTTATAGGGGACGTCCCATACAGTATACATGCCTCATATCAAACCATTTTACTGCAGCATTTTGGAGTTATGTCACATTTTACTACTTCATAGGCCTATAAAGACCTCATTTCTAATAAGTAGAAAAAACTAATGGTCATTCCTTATAGGGGACGTCCCATACAGTATGCACACCTCATTTCAAACCATTTTACTGTAGCATTTTGGAGTTTTGTCACAGTTTACTACTTCAGAGGCCTATAAAGACCTCATTTCTAATAAGTAGAAAAAAATAATCGTCAGTCCTTATAGGGGATGTCCCATACAGTATACACACCTCATATCAAACCATTTTACTGCAGCATTTTGGAGTATTGTCACATTTTACTAATTCAGAGGCCTATAAAGACCTCATTTCTAATAAGTAGAAAAAACTAATGGTCAGTCCTTATAGGGGACGTCCCATACAGTATACACACCTCATATCAAACCATTTTACTGTAGCATTTTGGAGTATTGTCACATTTTACTACTTCAGAGGCCTATAAAGACCTCATTTCTAATAAGTAGAAAAAAATAATGGTCACTCCTTATAGGGGACGTCCCATACAGTATACATGCCTCATATCAAACCATTTTACTGCAGCATTTTGGAGTTATGTCACATTTTACTACTTCAGAGGCCTATAAAGACTTCATTTCTAATAAGTAGAAAAAACTAATGGTCAGTCCTTATAGGGGACGTCCCATACAGTATGCACACCTCATGTCAAACCATTTTACTGTAGCATTTTGGAGTTTTGTCACAGTTTACTACTTCAGAGGCCTATAAAGACCTCATTTCTAATAAGTAGAAAAAACTAATGGTCAGTCCTTATAGGGGACGTCCCATACAGTATGCACACCTCATGTCAAACCATTTTACTGTAGCATTTTGGAGTATAGTCACATTTTACTACTTCAGAGGCCTATAAAGACCTCATTTCTAATAAGTAGAAAAAACTAATGGTCAGTCCTTATAGGGGACGTCCCATACAGTATGCACACCTCATATCAAACCATTTTACTGCAGCATTTTGTAAATATGTCACTTTATTCAACTTTAGACGCCTATAAAAACCTCATTTCTAATAAGTAGAAAAAAATAATGGTCAGTCCTTATAGGGGACGTCCCATACAGTATGCACACCTCATATCAAACCATTTTACTGCAGCATTTTGTAAATATGTCACTTTATTCAACTTTAGACGCCTATAAAAACCTCATTTCTAATAAGTAGAAAAAACGAATGGTCAGTCCTTATAGGGGGCGTCCCATACAGTATACATGCCTCATATCAAACCATTTTACTGCAGCATTTTGGAGTTATGTCACATTTTACTACTTCAGAGGCCTATAAAGACCTCATTTCTAATAAGTAGAAAAAACTAATGGTCAGTTCTTATAGGGGACGTCCCATACAGTATACATGACTCATATCAAACCATTTTACTGTAGCATTTTGTAGTATTGTCACATTTTACTACTTCGGAGGCCTATAAAGAGCTCATTTCTAATAAGTAGAAAAAACTAATGGTCAGTCCTTATAGGGGACGTCCCATACAGTATACACGCCTCATATCAAACCATTTTACTGTAGCATTTTGGAGTATTGTCACATTTTACTACTTCAGAGGCCTGAAGTGTGCATACTGTATGGGACGTCCCCTATAAGGACTGACCATTAGTTTTTTCTACTTATTAGAAATGAGGTCTTTATAGGCCTCTGAAGTAGTAAAATGTGACAATACTCCAAAATGCTACAGTAAAATGGTTTGATATGAGGCGTGTATACTGTATGGGACGTCCCCTATAAGGACTGACCATTAGTTTTTTCTACTTATTAGAGATAAGGTCTTTATAGGCCTCCGAAGTAGTAAAATGTGACAATACTCCAAAATGCTACAGTAAAATGGTTTGATATGAGGCATGTATACTGTATGGGACGTCCCCTATAAGGACTGACCATTAGTTTTTTCTACTTATTAGAAATGAGGTCTTTATAGGCCTCTGAAGTAGTAAAATGTGACAATACTCCAAAATGCTACAGTAAAATGGTTTGATATGAGGTGTGTATACTGTATGGGACGTCCCCTATAAGGACTGACCATTAGTTTTTTCTACTTATTAGAAATTAGGTCTTTATATGCCTCTGAAGTAGTAAAATGTGACAATACTCCAAAATGCTGCAGTAAAATGGTTTGATATGAGGCATGTATACTGTATGGGACATCCCCTATAAGGACTGACCATTATTTTTTTCTACTTATTAGAAATGAGGTCTTTATAGGCCTCTGAAGTAGTAAACTGTGACAATACTCCAAAATGCTGCAGTAAAATGGTTTGATATGAGGTGTGTATACTGTATGGGACATCCCCTATAAGGACTGACCATTAGTTTTTTCTACTTATTAGAAATGAGGTCTTTATAGGCCTCTGAAGTAGTAAACTGTGACAAACTCCAACATGCTGCAGTAAAATGGTTTGACATGAGGTGTGCATACTGTATGGGACGTCCCCTATAAGGACTGACCATTAGTTTTTTCTACTTATTAGAAATGAGGTCTTTATAGGCCTCTGAAGTAATAAAATGTGACATAACTCCAAAATGCTGCAGTAAAATGGTTTGATATGAGGCATGTATACTGTATGGGACGTACCCTATAAGGACTGACCATTAGTTTTTTCTACTTATTAGAAATTAGGTCTTTATAGGCCTCTAAAGTTGAATAAAGTGACATATTTCCAAAATGCTGCAGTAAAATGATTTGATATGAGGCATGTATACTGTATGGGACGTCCCCTATAAGGACTGACCATTATTTTTTTCTACTTATCAGCAATGAGGTCTTTATAGGCGTCTAAAGTTGAATAAAGTGACATATTTACAAAATGAGGCCTATAAAGTGACATATCTCCAAAATGCTGCAGTAAAATGATTTGATATGGGGTGTGTATGCTGTATGGGACGTCCCCTATAAGAAGTGGCCATTCTTTTCCTCTACTTATTAGAAATTAGGTTTTTATAGGCGTCTAAAGTTGAATAAAGTGACATATTTCCAAAATGCTGCAGTAAAATGGTTTGATATGAGGTGTGTATACAGTATGGGATGTCCATTATGAGAACTGGCATTTACTTTTTTCTACTTATAAGAAATGGAAACTTTATAGACATCTGAAGTAGTAAAATGTGATATATCTACAAAATGCTGCAGTAAAATTGTTTCAAATGAGGTGTGCACACAGTATGGGACATTGAATTCAAGAGAAACTCTCATTTACTGTAAAAAAAAATAAAAACAAGAGGCATTTAGAAAGAGTCTATACTTTATTATGACCGCCGCTAGCGTAGCTAGCGAAAGCGGTCATATAGGGATTGTCAAAGTTTTTTTTTTTTTTTTTTCCCGTCACCTTACTGAATTTTTCGTCAACGATACCAGGGACACCGAAGCACCGGGGAACATGAAATTTGGTGGGCATGTAGCCCCACTAGACTTCTAAGGAAAAATTTCGTTTGGTCCCCGGGGGCCACTCCCCCCCCGCGCTGGGCCCCCCCAAACCCCAAAAAATGCAGTTTTTCCTAAATAACTACCTGAACCGTGGCACCGAGGATGAAGAAATTTTTATGGTATGTTGGTCTACTAGACTTTTACGGAAAAATTTCATTTGGTCCCCGGGGGCCACTTCCCCCCCCGCGCTGGGGCCCCCGTAAATTTTTCGTCAACGATACCAGGGACACCGAAGCACCGGGGAACATGAAATTTGGTGGGCATGTAGCCCCACTAGACTTCTAAGGAAAAATTTCGTTTGGTCCCCGGGGGCCACTCCCCCCCCCGCGCTGGGCCCCCCCAAACCCCAAAAAATGCAGTTTTTCCTAAATAACTACCTGAACCGTGGCACCGAGGATGAAGAAATTTTTATGGTATGTTGGTCTACTAGACTTTTACGGAAAAATTTCGTTTGGTCCCCGGGGGCCACTTCCCCCCCCGCGCTGGGGCCCCCTTAAATTTTTCGTCAACGATACCAGGGACACCGAAACACCGGGGAACATGAAATTTGATGGGCATGTAGCCCCACTAGACTTCTAAGGAAAAATTTCGTTTGGTCCCCGGGGGCCACTCCCCCCCCGCGCTGGGCCCCCCCAAACCCCAAAAAATGCAGTTTTTCCTAAATAACTACCTGAACCGTGGCACCGAGGATGAAGAAATTTTTATGGTATGTTGGTCTACTAGACTTTTACGGAAAAATTTCGTTTGGTCCCCGGGGGGGCCCCCGTAAATTTTTCGTCAACGATACCAGGGACACCGAAGCACCGGGGAACATGAAATTTGGTGGGCATGTAGCCCCACTAGACTTCTACGGAAAAATTTCGTTTGGTCCCCGGGGGCCACTCCCCCCCAGCGCTGGGCCCCCCCAAACCCCAAAAAATTCAGTTTTTCCTAAATAACTACCTGAACCGTGGCACCGAGGATGAAGAAATTTTTATGGTATGTTGGTCTACTAGACTTTTACGGAAAAATTTCGTTTGGTCCCCGGAGGCCACTTCCCCCCCCGCGCTGGGGCCCCCGTAAATTTTTCGTCAACGATACCAGGGACACCGAAACACCGGGGAACATGAAATTTGGTGGGCATGTAGCCCCACTAGACTTCTACGGAAAAATTTCGTTTGGTCCCCGGGGGCCACTCCCCCCCCCCCCCGCGCTGGGCCCCCCTTAACCCAAAAAAAATGCAGTTTTTCCTAAATAACTACCTGAACCGTGGCACCGAGGATGAAGAAATTTTTATGGTATGTTTGTATACTAGACTTTTACGGAAAAATTTCGTTTGGTCCCCGGGGGCCACTCCCCCCCCCCGCGCTGGGGCCCCCGTAAATATTTCGTCAACGATACCAGGGACACCGAAGCACCGGGGAACATGAAATTTGGTGGGCATGTAGCCCCACTAGACTTCTACGGAAAAATTTCGTTTGGTCCCCGGGGGCCACTCCCCCCCCCGCGCTGGGCCCCCCCAAACCCCAAAAAATGCAGTTTTTCCTAAATAACTACCTGAACCGTGGCACCGAGGATGAAGAAATTTTTATGGTATGTTGGTCTACTAGACTTTTACGGAAAAATTTCGTTTGGTCCCCGGAGGCCACTTCCCCCCCGCGCTGGGGCCCCCGTAAATTTTTCGTCAACGATACCAGGGACACCGAAACACCGGGGAACATGAAATTTGATGGGCATGTAGCCCCACTAGACTTCTACGGAAAAATTTCGTTTGGTCCCCGGGGGCCACTCCCCCCCCCGCGCTGGGCCCCCCTTAACCCAAAAAAATGCAGTTTTTCCTAAATAACTACCTGAACCGTGGCACCGAGGATGAAGAAATTTTTATGGTATGTTCGTCTACTAGACTTTTACGGAAAAATTTCGTTTGGTCCCCGGGGGCCACTCCCCCCCCCCGCGCTGGGGCCCCCGTAAATTTTTCGTCAACGATACCAGGGACACCGAAGCACCGGGGAACATGAAATTTGGTGGGCATGTAGCCCCACTAGACTTCTACGGAAAAATTTCGTTTGGTCCCCGGGGGCCACTCCCCCCCCGCGCTGGGCCCCCCCAAAACCAAAAAAATGCAGTTTTTCCTAAATAACTACCTGAACCGTGGCACCGAGGATGAAGAAATTTTTATGGTATGTTGGTCTACTAGACTTTTACGGAAAATTTTTGTTTGGTCCCCGGGGGCCACTTCCCCCCCCGCGCTGGGGTCCCCGTAAATTTTTCGTCAACGATACCAGGGACACCGAAGCACCGGGGAATATGAAATTTGGTGGGCATGTAGCCCCACTACACTTCTACGGAAAAATTTCGTTTGGTCCCCGGGGGCCACTCCCCCCCCGCGCCCCCCCAAACCCCAAAAAATGCAGTTTTTCCTAAATAACTACCTGAACCGTGGCACCGAGGATGAAGAAATTTTTATGGTATGTTGGTCTACTAGACTTTTATGGAAAAATTTAGTTTGGTCCCCGGGGGCCACTTCCCCCCCCCCCTGCGCTGGGGCCCCCGTAAATTTTTCGTCAACGATACCAGGGACACCGAAACACCGGGGAACATGAAATTTGGTGAGCATGTAGCCCCACTAGACTTCTACGGAAAAATTTCGTTTGGTCCCCGGGGGCCACTCACCCCCCCCCCCCCCGCGCTGGGCCCCCCCAAACCCAAAAAAATGCATTTGTTATTGCTTTGTAATTTGTAATTGTAAACATTTGTAATTGTTATGGTATGTTGCTCTTAAGGGCCCACATCAACCTAGCCCATACTCACTCATTTGTGATTTGCGCCCCTCCCATAAAAAATGAAAATGCAATATTATTCTGCTTTAATCGCCCCTATCTTCAGTGGAGATGTTCAGAACTGCACCATATTTCATGTGTATGATTAACTTGACATCCTCTGGGGGTATCCTCTGCTAAGTTTTGTAGAATTTCATCCATGGGGGGGTATAAAATAAATTCATTTATGTGCACATTTAGTGACTGTACACTCATCGGCCTGTAGATGGTGCTGTTGAGCGAAGGGTTGCTGGTTTAGGATGATACTGTCACACACACACATGCAGGAATACAAACAAACGCAAGCATGCACACACACTGACATCCACACGCACAGACACACACCCATACACACACATACAAATCCACATGCACAGACACACACACACAAACACACACGCGCACACATGTACGCACACATACATACACGCACAGACACACACACACACACACACAGACACACACATACACACACACACACACACACACACACACACACAGACAGACATGCACATACTATTACTTTTTTTAGGTATATACATAAACACGCAATACAGCCAAATTACTCCACGTCATTTATTTTTGTGGAAAGCCAGTGCAGGCCTGAGCGGCGGTCATATTTTGTACCGCGATGCGGTACATCTAGTTTGATCTACTTTTTGCAAATAATTATGCTGTTAACCTCTACATAAAAAAAATGTCTTGAGGTGTTACCTGTAAAGAAAAAACGAGTGTAAATAAGATAGAAAGAAAGAAAGAAAGAAAGAAAGAAAGAAAGAAAGAAAAAGATAGATAGAGAGAAAGAAAGAAAGAAAGAAAGAAAGAAAGAAAGAAAGAAAAAAATAGACAGAAAGAAAGAAAAAAGAAAGAAAAAGATAGAAAGAAAGAAAGAAAGAAAAGAAAGAAAAAGATAGGAAAAAAGAAAGAAAGAAAGAAAGAAAGAAAGAAAAGATTGATAAAAAGAAAGAAAGAAAAAGATAGAAAGAAAGAAAGAAAGAAAGAAAGAAAAAGATAGATAGAAAGAAAGAAAAAGATAGAAAGAAAGAAAGAAAGAAAGACAGAAAGACAGAAAGAAAGAAAGAAAGAAAAAGATAGAAAAAGAAAGAAAGAAAGAAAGAAAGAAAGAAAGAAAGAAAAAGATAGATAGAAAGAAAGAAAAAGATAGATAGAAAGAAAGAAAAAAGATAGATAGAAAGAAAGAAAAAAGAAAGAAAAGGATAGATAGAAAGAAAGAAAAAGATAGAAAGAAAGAAAGAAAGAAAGAAAAAGATAGATAGAAAGAAAGAAAAAAGAAAGAAAAAGATAGATAGATAGATAGATAGATAGATAGATAGATAGATAGAAAGAAAGAAAAAAGATAGAAAAAAAGAAGATATATAGAAAGAAAAAAGAAAGAAAAAAGATATATAGAAAGAAAGAAAGAAAGAAAGAAGGAAAGAAAGAAAAATGATAGAAAAAAAGAAGATATATAGAAAGAAAAAAAGAAAGAAAAAGATAGATAGATAGATAGAAAGAAAAAGATAGAAAGAAAGAAAAAAGAGAAAAAAAGATATATAGAAAGAAAAAAGAAAGAAAGAAAGAAAGAAAGAAAGAAAGAAAGAAAGAAAGAAAGAAAGAAAGAAAAAAGATAGATAGAAAAAAAAGAAGATATATAGAAAGAAAAAAAGAAAGAAAAACATAGACAGATAGACAGATAGATAGATCTGGGCAACTCAAGCGCTCTGAAAGCGCGTTCTCTCTCTGCTGTTACTGAGATTACCGTATTCATAGTAATAGGCGCACATGCTTTTTTTTTTTTTTTTTTTTGGGCGGCTAGCTTGACCGTGTATTTTCAAACTGCGGCTGGCTTGACCGCGGTGCCATACCGCGGTAGTTTGTGTGTATGTTGCGCAGTGGCGTAACTCGACTTGAAAACGAATGCCTTTGCCTGCCGTAGACAGTTAATCAGTTTAAACATGCTTGCAGAAATATACATTTGATTATATTTTGGAGAACAGACAGAAGAAGATCCGTCGATGTACTTTTGTTTGTTTTTTTGTGTTCAGATATTCAGTAGCAGTCATGAGCGCGAGTACATGTGAAGAGTTTTAACTCTTTATTCTCTGTGTCAATTAATGCAACACTCTACAGATTCACTTTATTTCGACATTGTCTAATAATCCAAATGTAGTTGTATAAGTTACTATTATACAAACCAAAGGACAGGCAATGATTTTCTTTTTCGTGCTACAGATGGCAGATATAATGTGTTTTGTTGCAAAGAGAGCCAATCTACTTATGAAAATAATAGTCATTTAAATAAAAAAAAAATCTAAATAATATCATTTTATATATATGACGACTTCAGATGCAAAAGCCTCTAAGTACCATCTGAAATTTTCTTCTAAAAGAGCATTTTTATCAAGCTTGTATGTTTATGTTCAGTTATTTCACTTAAATGGCAATGAAAAGTACCTATTAATTGTCATTAAAGTGAAATTACTGAACTTAAATATATGAGCTTGATAAAAATGCTTGTTTTAGAAGAAAGTTTCAGATGGCACTCAGAGGCTTTTGCATCTTAAGTCTTCATATATATATATATATATATATATATAGGCCTATATGGTCCGAAGTAAGTTACTCGCTACTTGAGTAGTTTTTTCATTGGATACTTTTTTACTCTTACTCAAGTAACTATTAAGATTATTACTTTTACTTTTACTTTGAGTAAATATTTCTATAAGTACTTGTACTTTTACTTGAGTACAGTTTTTGGGTACTCTACCCACCTCTGCAAGCATGTTTGATATATGGACCAAGTTTTCAGACCGTGTTCAAGGGGGCGCTGTTGAGCCCCCCTGCCACGCCCGGGTACCAGTTTCAGCCCGGCCCTGATGGCCGCGGGTTCTGACCTGTGTGCAAAGTTTCAAGAGTTTTTGAGCATGTCAAAGGCCCCAAAAGCCACTGAAACCTTGAAAAACAAAGATTAAATGGAATAGACAAATTCCAGACAAATTCCCCCCCCCCCCCACCCACACACACACAGACAGACACACACAGACACACAGACACACAGAGAGAGAGAGAAAATTCTCCAGAAAATCCTCATTCAAACCAAAATATCTGACTTCCTGTTGGTTGGAGCTAATGACTATAAATTAGAAAGTTGTCCGGCTTGATGAGAACAATATACAGTACGTACCAAGTTTTGTGATTCTAGGAAAAACTAAGCCCCCATTTTTGACTAAAGGTGGTGCTACTGAGCCATTCCACCACGCTCGTTTCTGAAACTTTGCACATGTCTACCGGCTAATAAATGTGATGTGTCTGTCGAGTTTCATCCAATTTCAAGCATGCTAAGAGTCTCAAAAGCATCAAAAAAGAATATTAAAGTTTGATGCGTTGCCATGGCAACAGTATCTAAGATATCAATAATCCTTTCACAGGTCTACATCTGCCGTGTGTCTACATTATACACATAAAGTTTGAAGCACATCGGGTAAAAATAAGAGGATGATTTCAAAGCATTTTGAAAGTGACAAACTTCCTGCAGCCAGTTGGTGGCGCTATAACTTTGACTCACAATAGTCACATCCATGTGATCGGCCTCTTACCACAAACACACTGCTGAAGTTTCATCAAGATCAGTTAATGTGTGCAGAAGTTATACCACTTCGTGTTTCTCTTTTCTCACCATAAATTCGTGTCCTCGCCACGGCCAAACCGTTCGAGATATTAAAAATCTGTCCGCAATTTAGCATCCTCAATATCTTGACTTCATGCACACCGAGTTTGATGCGGATTGAATTAATTCTCTAGGAGAAGTGTTTCAAATTCCACAGCAAGCGTTCTCCAAACAACCCATAATAGCTGACTTCCTGTTGGGCTGGCGTATAACTTAAGAGTGCGAAAGTTGTTCGGCCCGATGAGATCTATATGTGTACCGAGTTTCATATTAATTCATGCAAGCTAGATTGATCTATGGACCAAGTTTTCGGACCTCATTCAAGGGGGCGCTGTTGAGCCCCCCTGCCACGCCCGGGTACCAGCTTCAGCCCAGGCCTGATGGCCAAAGGTTCTGACCTGTGTGCAAAGTTTCAAGAGTTTTCGAGCACGTTAAGAGCCTCAAAAGCCCCTGAAACCTTGAAAAACAATTATAAAAGCAAATTTCTCCTAACAGACAAATCCCCCACACCCCCACACACACACAGAGACACAGATACAGAGAGAGAGAGAGAGAGAATTCTCCAAAAAATCACATTCAAACCAAAATATCTCACTTCCTGTTTGTCAGAACTTATGACTATAAATTAGAAAGTTGTCCGGCTTGATGAGAACAATATACATAACGATTTTTGTGACTCTACTTAAAACTAAGCCCCCATTTTTGACTAAAGGTGGCGCTACTGAGCCCCTCACCACGCCCGTTTCTGAAACTTTGCACATGTCTATTGGCTAATAAGTGTGATGTGTCTGTCGAGTTTCATCCAATTTCAAGCATACTAAGAGTCTCAAAAGCATCAGAAAAGAATATTGAAGTTTGATGCGTTGCCACGGCAACAGTATCTAAGATATCAATAATCCTTTCACAGGTCTACATCTGCCATGTGTCTACATTATACACATAAAATTTGAAGCAAATCGCGTAAAAATAAGAGGGTGATTTCAAAGCATTTTGAAAGTGACACACTTCCTGCTGCCAGTTGGTGGCGCTATAACTTTGACTCACAATATTCACATCAATGTGATCGGCCTCTGACAACGAACACACTGCTGAAGTTTCATCAAGATCAGTTAATGTATGCAGAAGTTATAACACACTTCCTGTTTCCATTATTCGCCATAAATTCGCTTCCTCGCCACGGCCAAACCGTTCGAGATATCAAAAATCCGTCCGCAATTTAGCATTCTCAATGTCTTGACTTCATACTGACTGAGTTTGGAGGCGAATGGATGAATTTCCTAGGAGGAGTACATCAAATTCCACAGCATGCGTTTCCAAACAACCCATAATAGCCGACTTCCTGTTGGGCTGGCGTAAAAAGTAAAAGTACGAAAGTTGTTTGGCCCGATGAGATCTATATGTGTATTGAGTTTCATATTATTACATGCAAGCTTGTCTGATTTATGGACCAGGTTTTCAGACCCCGTTCAAGGGGGCGCTGTTGAGCCCCCCTGCCACGCCCGGGTACCAGCTTCAGCCTGGCCCTGATGGCCGCAGGTTCTGACCTGTGTGCAAAATTTCAAGAGTTTTCGAGCATGTTAAAGGCCCCAAAAGTGCCCGAAAGGTTGACAGAAAAATAATAATAATAATAATAATAATAATTAAAGCTGCAAGCAGCGATGAAAGGGCCCTCGCACCCGTGCCATCAACACTCGGTGGCTTTAGGAAGACAGAGCATGGTTGGGAAATGTACATTTAAGGAGGTATATATAGTAAGAGTATGTCAAAGTCAGTTACAAAATGTTTTGTATAATGGTGATAATAGCATGCTTCATGACTCAGCTAAGTGTTGCTAGCATGTTTAGTCTGTTCCTAGCATGCTTAGTACACAATAATTATGTGGTTAGTACTGCATTACTGTGTTAACCATGTCAGTTTCTGTTGCCAGTAGGTGGCGTTATGACTATAACTGAATATGAGCATGGATGTGTGTTCAGGACAGAACTCTTATCAAACGTGTGAAGTTTGGTGCAAATTGGACATTGCCTTCTTGAGTAACAACAAAGTCATGTTTCATTGAATTAGCATTCTTTAGCACTTAGCTAAGCATTGTTAGCATGTTTTAACATGTTTCTAGCATGTTTAGAACTCAATGGCATTTTTAACATGTTGCTAGAACGGCATCAACGTGTTAAACGTCACTTCCTGTTGCCAGTAGGTGGCGCTATTACTATAACTGAACATTCTCATGTAGATGTGTTCAGGCCATGACTCTTATCAAAAGTGTGAAGTTTGGGGCAGATTGGACATTCCATGCCTGAGTTACAGCAAATTCCTATTTAATTGCAATAATAGCATGCTTTAGCACTTAGCTAAGAGTTTGCTAGCATGTTTTAGCATGTTTCTAGTATGTTGTTAGCATGTTTAACACTTGCTGGCACTTTTTTATATGTTATCAGGAGTCCATAACAGTGTTAAACATGTCACTTCCTGTTGCCAGCAGGTGGCACTATGACTGTAACTGAATATAAGCATGGTCATGTGTTCAGGACAGAACGCTTATCAAAAGTGTGAAGTTTGGGGCAGATTGGACATTCCATGCCTGAGTTACAGCAAATTCATATTTAATTGCAGTAATATCATTCTTTAGCACTTAGCTAAGTGTATGCTAGTATGTTTTAGCATGTCTCTAATATGTTGGTAGGATGTTTAGCACCTACTGGCATTTTTTTATATGTTATTAGGAGTCAAGAACAGTGTTAAACGTCACTTCCTGTTGCCAGCAGGTGGCGCTATGACTATAACTAAATATGAGCATGGGCATGTGTTCAAGAGATAACTCTTATCAAACGTGTGAAGTTTGGGGTAGATTGTACATTGCCTTCTTGAGCAACAACAAAGTCCTGTTTCATTGAATTAGCATGCTTTAGCACTTAGCTAAGTATTGCTAGCATGTTTTAATATGTTTCTAGCATGTTTAGAACTCAATGGCATTTTTAACATGTTGCTAGAACGGCATCAACGTGTTAAACATGTCACTTCCTGTTGCCAGTAGGTGGCGCTATTACTATAACTGAATTTGAGCATAGACATGTGTTCAGGCCATGATTCTTATCAAACGTGTGAAGTTTGGGGCAGATTGGACATTCCATGCCTGAGTTACAGCAAATTCCTATTTAATTGCAGTAATAGCATGCTTTAGCACTTAGCTAAGTGTTTGCTAGCATGTTTCTAGTATGTTGCTAACCTGTTTAGCACTTGCTGGCTCTTTTTTATATGTAATTAGGAGACCACAACAGTGTTAAACATGTCACTTCCTGTTGACAGCAGGTGGCGCTATTACTATAACTGAATATTCTCATGTAGATGTGTTCAGGCCATGACTCTTATCAAACGTGTGAAGTTTGGGGCAGATTGGACATTCCATGCCTGTGTTACAGCAAATTCCTATTTAATTGCAGCAATAGCATGCTTTAGCACTTAGCTAAGTGTTTGCTAGCATGTTTCTAGTATGTTGTTAGCATGTTTAGCACTTGCTGGCACTTTTTTATATGTTTTTATATGTCCACAACAGTGTTTAACATGTCACTTCCTGTTGCCAGCAGGTGGCACTATGACTGTAACTGAATATGAGCATGGTCATGTGTTCAGGACAGAACGTTTATTAAAAGTGTGAAGTTTGGCACAGATTGGACATTGCCTTCTTGAGTAACAACAACATCCTGTTTCATTGAATTAGCATGCTTTAGCACTTAGCTAAGTATTGCTAGCATGTTTTAACATGTTTCTAGCATGTTTAGAAGTCAATGGCATTTTTAACATGTTGCTAGAATGGCATCAACGTGTTAAACATGTCACTTCCTGTTGCCAGCAGGTGGCGCTATGACTATAACTGAATATGAGCATGGTCATGTGTTCAGGACAGAACTCTTATCAAACGTGTGAAGTTTGGGGCAGATTGGACATTCCATGCCTGAGTTACAGCAACTTCCTGTTTCATGGCGAAACATCGAAATTTGTCAGGCCGCCGAGGACCCGCCCTTCGACGAAAACTCAAGATCTTCGCAATTTAACGTCGCAAAGGCCTTAAGATTACACTCACCAAATTTGAAGATGATCAGATTAAAACTGTAGGAGGAGTTCGTTAAAGTACGAGGCCTGAAAATGGCAAAAACTGCACAAAAATCTGAGAGGAAGTTGAAAATGGCTGACTTCCTGTTGTGTTTAGGGCTATGCTCCAAGAGACTTTTTTGTAGGTATTAGGTCATTACATGTATGTACCGAATTTTGTGCACGTACGTGGAACGTTGCGGGAGGCGCACTCCGTTGAACTTTTATAGGTGGTGCTATCGAGCCATTTTGCCCCGTCCAATTCTGAAACCTATATCAGATGTAAATTTTCGCCAGTTCTGACGCGTGTGCAAAGTTTTGTGAGTTTTCGAGCATGTTTAGGCCCTCAAAAATGCAATTAAATGCGGAGAAGAATAATAATAATAATAATTAAAGCTGCAAGCAGCGATGAAAGGGCCCTCGCACCCGTGCCATCAACACTCGGTGGCTTTAGGAAGACAGAGCATGGTTGGGAAATGTACATTTAAGGAGGTATATATAGTAAGAGTATGTCAAAGTCAGTTACAAAATGTTTTGTATAATGGTGATAATAGCATGCTTCATGACTCAGCTAAGTGTTGCTAGCATGTTTAGTCTGTTTCTAGCATGCTTAGTACACAATAATTATGTGGTTAGTACTGCATTACGGTGTTAACCATGTCAGTTTCTGTTGCCAGTAGGTGGCGTTATGGCTATAACTGAATATGAGCATGGATGTGTGTTCAGGACAGAACTCTTATCAAACGTGTGAAGTTTGGTGCAAATTGGACATTGCCTTCTTGAGTAACAACAAAGTCATGTTTCATTGAATTAACATTCTTTAGCACTTAGCTAAGCATTGTTAGCATGTTTTAACATGTTTCTAGCATGTTTAGAACTCAATGGCATTTTTAACATGTTGCTAGAACGGCATAAAAGTGTTAAACATGTCACTTCCTGTTGCCAGTAGGTGGCGCTATTACTATAACTGAATTTGAGCATAGACATGTGTTCAGGCCATGATTCTTATCAAATGTGTGAAGTTTGGGGCAGATTGGACATTCCATGCCTGAATTACAGCAAATTCCTATTTAATTGCAATAATAGCATGCTTTAGCACTTAGCTAAGAGTTTGCTAGCATGTTTTAGCATGTTTCTAGTATGTTGTTAGCATGTTTAGCACTTGCTGGCACTTTTTTATATGTTATTAGGAGTCCATAACAGTGTTAAACATGTCACTTCCTGCTGCCAGCAGGTGGCGCTATGACTGTAAGCATGATCATGTGTTCAGGACAGAACGCTTATCAAAAGTGTGAAGTTTGGGGCAGATTGGACATTCCTTGCCTGAGTTACAGCAAATTCATATTTAATTGCAGTAATATCATTCTTTAGCACTTAGCTAAGTGTTTGCTAGTATGTTTTAGCAAGTCTCTAGTATGTTGGTAAGATGTTTAGCACCTACTTGCATTTTTTTATATGTTATTAGGAGTCAAGAACAGTGTTAAACGTCACTTCCTGTTGCCAGCAGGTGGCGCTATGACTATAACTAAATATGAGCATGGACATGTGTTCAAGAGATAACTCTTATCAAACGTGTGAAGTTTGGGGTAGATTGTACATTGCCTTCTTGAGTAACAACAAAGTCCTGTTTCATTGAATTAGCATGGTTTAGCACTTAGCTAAGTACTGCTAGCATGTTTTAACATGTTTCTAGCATGTATAGAACTCAATGGCATTTTTAACATGTTGCTAGAACGGCATCAAAGTGTTAAACATGTCACTTCCTGTTGCCAGTAGGTGGTGCTATTACTATAACTGAATTTGAGCATAGACATGTGTTCAGGCCATGATTCTTATCAAATGTGTGAAGTTTGGGGCAGATTGGACATTACATGCCTGAGTTACAGCAAATTCCTATTTAATTGCAGTAATAGCATGCTTTAGCACTTAGCTAAGTGTTTGCTAGCATGTTTCTAGTATGTTGCTAACCTGTTTAGCACTTGTTGGCTCTTTTTTATATGTTATTAGGAGACCACAAGAGTGTTAAACATGTCACTTCCTGTTACCAGTAGGTGGCGCTATTACTATAACTGAATTTTCTCATGTAGATGTGTTCAGGACAGAACGCTTATCAAAAGTGTGAAGTTTGGGGCAGATTGGACATTCCATGCCTGAGTTACAGCAAATTCCTATTTAATTGCAATAATAGCATGCTTTAGCACTTAGCTAAGAGTTTGCTAGCATGTTTTAGCATGCTTCTATTATGTTGTTAGCATGTTTAGCACTTGCTGGCACTTTTTTATATGTTATTAGGAGTCCATATCAGTGTTAAACATGTCACTTCCTGTTGCCAGCAGGTGGCGCTATGACTGTAACTGAATATGAGCATGGTCATGTGTTCAGGACAGAACGCTTATCAAAAGTGTGAAGTTTGGGGCAGATTGGACATTCCATGCCTGAGTTACAGCAACTTCCTGTTTCATGGCGAAACATCGAAATTTGTCAGGCCGCCGAGGACCCGCCCTTTGACGAAAACTCAAGATCTTCGCAATTTAACGTCGCAAAGGCCTTAAGATTACACTCACCAAATTTGAAGATGATCAGATTAAAACTGTAGGAGGAGTTCGTTAAAGTACGAGGCCTGAAAATGGCAAAAACTGCACAAAAATCTGAGAGGAAGTTCAAAATGGCTGACTTCCTGTTGTGTTTAGGGCTATGCTCCAAGAGACTTTTTTGTAGGTATTAGGTCATTACATGTATGTACCGAATTTCGTGCACGTACGTGGAACGTTGCGGGAGGCGCACTCCGTTGAACTTTTATAGGTGGCGCTATCGAGCCATTTTGCCCCGTCCAATTCTGAAACCTATATCAGATGTAAATTTTCGCCAGTTCTGACGCGTGTGCAAAGTTTCGTGAGTTTTCGAGCATGTTTAGGCCCTCAAAAATGCAATTAAATGCGGAGAAGAAGAAGAAGAAGAAGAAGAATAATTAAAGCTGCAAGCAGCGATGAAAGGGCCCTCGCACCCGTGCCATCAACACTCGGTGGCTTTAGGAAGGCAGAGCATGGTTGGGAAATGTACATTTAAGGAGGTATATATAGTAAGAGTATGTCAAAGTCAGTTACAAAATGTTTTGTATAATGGTGATAATAGCATGCTTCATGACTCAGCTAAGTGTTGCTAGCATGTTCAGTCTGTTTCTAGCATGCTTAGTACACAATAATTATGTGGTTAGTACTGCATTACTGTGTTAACCATGTCAGTTTCTGTTGCCAGTAGGTGGCGTTATGACTATAACTGAATATGAGCATGGATGTGTGTTCAGGACAGAACTCTTATCAAACATGTGAAGTTTGGTGCAAATTGGACATTGCCTTCTTGAGTAACAACAAAGTCATGTTTCATTGAATTAGCATTCTTTAGCACTTAGCTAAGCATTACTAGCATGTTTTAATATGTTTCTAGCATGTTTAGAACTCAATGGCATTTTTAACATGTTGCTAGAACGGCATCAACGTGTTAAACATGTCACTTCCTGTTGCCAGTAGGTGGCGCTATTACTATAACTGAACATTCTCATGTAGATGTGTTCAGGCCATGACTCTTATCAAAAGTGTGAAGTTTGGGGCAGATTGGACATTCCATGCCTGAGTTACAGCAAATTCCTATTTAATTGCAATAATAGCATGCTTTAGCACTTAGCTAAGAGTTTGCTAGCATGTTTTAGCATGTTTCTAGTATGTTGTTAGCATGTTTAACACTTGCTGGCACTTTTTTATATGTTATTAGGAGTCCATAACAGTGTTAAACATGTCACTTCCTGTTGCCAGCAGGTGGCGCTATTACTGTAACTGAATATAAGCATGGTCATGTGTTCAGGACAGAACGCTTATCAAAAGTGTGAAGTTTGGGGCAGATTGGACATTCCATGCCTGAGTTACAGCAAATTCATATTTAATTGCAGTAATATCATTCTTTAGCACTTAGCTAAGTGTTTGCTAGTATGTTTTATTATGTCTCTAGTATGTTGGTAGGATGTTTAGCATCTACTGGCATTTTTTTATATGTTATTAGGAGTCAAGAACAGTGTTAAACGTCACTTCCTGTTGCCAGCAGGTGGCGCTATGACTATAACTAAATATGAGCATGGACATGTGTTCAAGAGATAACTCTTATCAAACATGTGAAGTTTGGGGTAGATTGTACATTGCCTTCTTGAGTAACAACAAAGTCCTGTTTCATTGAATTAGCATGCTTTAACACTTAGCTAAGTATTGCTAGCATGTTTTAATATGTTTCTAGCATGTTTAGAACTCAATGGCATTTTTAACATGTTGCTAGAACGGCATCAACGTGTTAAACATGTCACTTCCTGTTGCCAGTAGGTGGCGCTATTACTATAACTGAATTTGAGCATAGACATGTGTTCAGGCCATGATTCTTATCAAACGTGTGAAGTTTAGGGCAGATTGGACATTCCATGCCTGAGTTACAGCAAATTCCTATTTAATTGCAGTAATAGCATGCTTTAGCACTTAACTAAGTGTTTGCTAGCATGTTTCTAGTATGTTGCTAACCTGTTTAGCACTTGCTGGCTCTTTTTTATATGTTATTAGGAGACCACAACAGTGTTAAACATGTCACTTCCTGTTGACAGCAGGTGGCGCTATTACTATAACTGAATATTCTCATGTAGATGTGTTCAGGCCATGACTCTTATCAAACGTGTGAAATTTGGGGCAGATTGGACATTCCATGCCTGTGTTACAGCAAATTCCTATTTAATTGCAGCATTTGCATGCTTTAGCACTTAGCTAAGTGTTTGCTAGCATGTTTTAGCATGTTTCTAGTATGTTGTTAGCATGTTTAGCACTTGCTGGCACTTTTTTATATGTTTTTATATGTCCACAACAGTGTTTAACATGTCACTTCCTGTTGCCAGCAGGTGGCACTATGACTGTAACTGAATATGAGCATGGTCATGTGTTCAGGATAGAACGTTTATTAAAAGTGTGAAGTTTGGCGCAGATTGGACATTGCCTTCTTGAGTAACAACAACATCCTGTTTCATTGAATTAGCATGCTTTAGCACTTAGCTAAGTATTGCTAGCATGTTTTAACATGTTTCTAGCATGTTTAGAAGTCAATGGCATTTTTAACATGTTGCTAGAATGGCATCAACGTGTTAAACATGACACTTCCTGTTACCAGTAGGTGGCGCTATTACTATAACTGAATATTCTCATGTAGATGTGTTCAGTACAGAACGCTTATCAAAAGTGTGAAGTTTGGGGCAGATTGGACATTCCATGCCTGAGTTACAGCAAATTCCTATTTAATTGCAATAATAGCATGCTTTAGCACTTAGCTAAGAGTTTGCTAGCATGTTTTAGCATGCTTCTAGTATGTTGTTAGCATGTTTAGCACTTGCTGGCACTTTTTTATATGTTATTAGGAGTCCATAACAGTGTTAAACATGTCACTTCCTGTTGCCAGCAGGTGGCGCTATGACTATAACTGAATATGAGCATGGTCATGTGTTCAGGACAGAACTCTTATCAAACGTGTGAAGTTTGGGGCAGATTGGACATTCCATGCCTGAGTTACAACAACTTCCTGTTTCATGGCGAAACATCGAAATTTATCAGGCCGCCGAGGACCCGCCCTTTGACGAAAACTCAAGATCTTCGCAATTTAACGTCGCAAAGGCCTTAAGATTACACTCACCAAATTTGAAGATGATCAGATTAAAACTGTAGGAGGAGTTCGTTAAAGTACGAGGCCTGAAAATGGCAAAAACTGCACAAAAATCTGAGAGGAAGTTCAAAATGGCTGACTTCCTGTTGTGTTTAGGGCTATGCTCCAAGAGACTTTTTTGTAGGTATTAGGTCATTACATGTATGTACCGAATTTCGTGCACGTACGTGGAACGTTGCGGGAGGCGCACTCCGTTGAAATTTTATAGGTGGCGCTATCGAGCCATTTTGCCCCGTCCAATTCTGAAACCTATATCAGATGTAAATTTTCGCCAGTTCTGATGCGTGTGCAAAGTTTTGTGAGTTTTCGAGCATGTTTAGGCCCTCAAAAATGCAATTAAATGCGGAGAAGAATAATAATAATAATAATAAACAGAGCAATTCCAAGAGGGTCCTCACACCATCGGTGCTCGGGCCCTAATTAAAGCTGCAAGCAGCGATGAAAGGGCCCTCGCACCCGTGCCATCAACACTCGGTGGCTTTAGGAAGACAGAGCATGGTTGGGAAATGTACATTTAAGGAGGTATATATAGTAAGAGTATGTCAAAGTCAGTTACAAAATGTTTTGTATAATGGTGATAATAGCATGCTTCATGACTCAGCTAAGTGTTGCTAGCATGTTTAGTCTGTTTCTAGCATGCTTAGTACACAATAATTATGTGGTTAGTACTGCATTACTGTGTTAACCTGTTAAGCTGCAACGCCACTTTTGAAAAATCCCCAGAAATGACATACCCAAACTGAAACAGATACAGTTCATGAACCCTTTGTACTAAAAGCACAAGTATGATCTCGTTTGAAAGCTGACACCTGGCAGTTTATTGTAAATGTAGAATTAATTATTGTCGTAATGACAAAAATTGTTATTAATAGCTTCAAAGTTTTGTAAAGTTATTAGAAATTATTTTTTATGAAACATCCTCATGAAAATAAAATTGAAATTGGCACTGGAGCAATCTAGAAATGCACTACAGCTAAAGCCACATGTCTAAACATTTTATGTTTAAAATCTGAAGATAATAAGCCCAAAACTCTGTATTTAGTTAAATGTTTTTCAAGACCATGTCATGTGACTAACAGTTAGGGCTAGCTAGCATGTTAGCTTAGCACACCATCAATACACGACAATATATGAGATTAAAACCATATTTATGCTCAAAACGTACTTTATAACTCAAGCCGAATGTTTTAAATAATCTTCTGTGATCTAATTTAGCTTCAGATAAAAAAATCAGACAGAAAATATATTATTTGATAGTATTATGCACAATGATGAAGTCTATATAGATTAGCATTACATTATAAATATAATCTATTATTATAAAAATACCTGGCATGGCTTGAAGAACACAGGCAAATCAGATATCATTGCAATCATGTTTATTGTCTTCAAAACATCTTTTATCTGCATGATTACAGCCGATCTCTGTTAGCTGTGTGTGTGTTCGAGGCTTCCTGGAATGTCACATGATCATGGCTCTTCTTCATGTGCCATATATGGACTATATTACTGTGCATATAGTGCCCTCAGGCTATTGGTATGAATTGAAAAACACTGTGAATTAGAATACCAAACGCTCATAAAGATTACATTGACGCATTTGGGTATAAATTCAATAAATATTATTCCTGTCTATAGAAATATGACGTGAATCTATGAGAATATATCAATATTTCTCCAAGTTTGCACATTTTTGAGCTAAAAGCCCTGAGGGACGTTGTTTTGTGTATCGCTGTCATGACGACAGCACGGGAGTTTTTTATGAATGGGAGCGGCTGACGCGCATAATTCATATTAAAGGTATCGACTCATTTTTTCATTTCATAACTCCTGACACAAATTAAGACATAACTGTCACTATAAGTTTCTCAGAATACAATAGTGGTCAAATACTGAAACTTGAGTCTTATATCTTTTTAATGATGTATAGTTTGTCAAGGTATAACATTAAATCTGATAGTAATTTTGAATTAAATAAATAAAAAACGCTTCAGTGCGCCGACGCACTGGTGAAGCTTAACAGGTTAACCATGTCAGTTTCTGTTGCCAGTAGGTGGCGTTATGACTATAACTGAATATGAGCATGGATGTGTGTTCAGGACAGAACTCTTATCAAACTTGTGAAGTTTGGTGCAAATTGGACATTGCCTTCTTGAGTAACAACAAAGTCATGTTTCATTGAATTAGCATTCTTTAGCACTTAGCTAAGCATTACTAGCATGTTTTAATATGTTTCTAGCATGTTTAGAACTCAATGGCATTTTTAACATGTTGCTAGAACGGCATCAACGTGTTAAACATGTCACTTCCTGTTGCCAGTAGGTGGCGCTATTACTATAACTGAACATTCTCATGTAGATGTGTTCAGGCCATGACTCTTATCAAAAGTGTGAAGTTTGGGGCAGATTGGACATTCCATGCCTGAGTTACAGCAAATTCCTATTTAATTGCAATAATAGCATGCTTTAGCACTTAGCTAAGAGTTTGCTAGCATGTTTTAGCATGTTTCTAGTATGTTGTTAGCATGTTTAACACTTGCTGGCACTTTTTTATATGTTATTAGGAGTCCATAACAGTGTTAAACATGTCACTTCCTGTTGCCAGCAGGTGGCGCTATTACTGTAACTGAATATAAGCATGGTCATGTGTTCAGGACAGAACGCTTATCAAAAGTGTGAAGTTTGGGGCAGATTGGACATTCCATGCCTGAGTTACAGCAAATTCATATTTAATTGCAGTAATATCATTCTTTAGCACTTAGCTAAGTGTTTGCTAGTATGTTTTATTATGTCTCTAGTATGTTGGTAGGATGTTTAGCATCTACTGGCATTTTTTTATATGTTATTAGGAGTCAAGAACAGTGTTAAACGTCACTTCCTGTTGCCAGCAGGTGGCGCTATGACTATAACTAAATATGAGCATGGACATGTGTTCAAGAGATAACTCTTATCAAACATGTGAAGTTTGGGGTAGATTGTACATTGCCTTCTTGAGTAACAACAAAGTCCTGTTTCATTGAATTAGCATGCTTTAGCACTTAGCTAAGTATTGCTAGCATGTTTTAATATGTTTCTAGCATGTTTAGAACTCAATGGCATTTTTAACATGTTGCTAGAACGGCATCAACGTGTTAAACATGTCACTTCCTGTTGCCAGTAGGTGGCGCTATTACTATAACTGAATTTGAGCATAGACATGTGTTCAGGCCATGATTCTTATCAAACGTGTGAAGTTTAGGGCAGATTGGACATTCCATGCCTGAGTTACAGCAAATTCCTATTTAATTGCAGTAATAGCATGCTTTAGCACTTAACTAAGTGTTTGCTAGCATGTTTCTAGTATGTTGCTAACCTGTTTAGCACTTGCTGGCTCTTTTTTATATGTTATTAGGAGACCACAACAGTGTTAAACATGTCACTTCCTGTTGACAGCAGGTGGCGCTATTACTATAACTGAATATTCTCATGTAGATGTGTTCAGGCCATGACTCTTATCAAACGTGTGAAATTTGGGGCAGATTGGACATTCCATGCCTGTGTTACAGCAAATTCCTATTTAATTGCAGCATTTGCATGCTTTAGCACTTAGCTAAGTGTTTGCTAGCATGTTTTAGCATGTTTCTAGTATGTTGTTAGCATGTTTAGCACTTGCTGGCACTTTTTTATATGTTTTTATATGTCCACAACAGTGTTTAACATGTCACTTCCTGTTGCCAGCAGGTGGCACTATGACTGTAACTGAATATGAGCATGGTCATGTGTTCAGGATAGAACGTTTATTAAAAGTGTGAAGTTTGGCGCAGATTGGACATTGCCTTCTTGAGTAACAACAACATCCTGTTTCATTGAATTAGCATGCTTTAGCACTTAGCTAAGTATTGCTAGCATGTTTTAACATGTTTCTAGCATGTTTAGAAGTCAATGGCATTTTTAACATGTTGCTAGAATGGCATCAACGTGTTAAACATGACACTTCCTGTTACCAGTAGGTGGCGCTATTACTATAACTGAATATTCTCATGTAGATGTGTTCAGTACAGAACGCTTATCAAAAGTGTGAAGTTTGGGGCAGATTGGACATTCCATGCCTGAGTTACAGCAAATTCCTATTTAATTGCAATAATAGCATGCTTTAGCACTTAGCTAAGAGTTTGCTAGCATGTTTTAGCATGCTTCTAGTATGTTGTTAGCATGTTTAGCACTTGCTGGCACTTTTTTATATGTTATTAGGAGTCCATAACAGTGTTAAACATGTCACTTCCTGTTGCCAGCAGGTGGCGCTATGACTATAACTGAATATGAGCATGGTCATGTGTTCAGGACAGAACTCTTATCAAACGTGTGAAGTTTGGGGCAGATTGGACATTCCATGCCTGAGTTACAACAACTTCCTGTTTCATGGCGAAACATCGAAATTTATCAGGCCGCCGAGGACCCGCCCTTTGACGAAAACTCAAGATCTTCGCAATTTAACGTCGCAAAGGCCTTAAGATTACACTCACCAAATTTGAAGATGATCAGATTAAAACTGTAGGAGGAGTTCGTTAAAGTACGAGGCCTGAAAATGGCAAAAACTGCACAAAAATCTGAGAGGAAGTTCAAAATGGCTGACTTCCTGTTGTGTTTAGGGCTATGCTCCAAGAGACTTTTTTGTAGGTATTAGGTCATTACATGTATGTACCGAATTTCGTGCACGTACGTGGAACGTTGCGGGAGGCGCACTCCGTTGAAATTTTATAGGTGGCGCTATCGAGCCATTTTGCCCCGTCCAATTCTGAAACCTATATCAGATGTAAATTTTCGCCAGTTCTGATGCGTGTGCAAAGTTTTGTGAGTTTTCGAGCATGTTTAGGCCCTCAAAAATGCAATTAAATGCGGAGAAGAATAATAATAATAATAATAAACAGAGCAATTCCAAGAGGGTCCTCACACCATCGGTGCTCGGGCCCTAATTAAAGCTGCAAGCAGCGATGAAAGGGCCCTCGCACCCGTGCCATCAACACTCGGTGGCTTTAGGAAGGCAGAGCATGGTTGGGAAATGTACATTTAAGGAGGGATATATAGTAAGAGTATGTCAAAGTCAGTTACAAAATGTTTTGTATAATGGTGATAATAGCATGCTTCATGACTCAGCTAAGTGTTGCTAGCATGTTTAGTCTGTTTCTAGCATGCTCAGTACACAATAATTATGTGGTTAGTACTGCATTACTGTGTTAACCATGTCAGTTTCTGTTGCCAGTAGGTGGCGTTATGACTATAACTGAATATGAGCATGGATGTGTGTTCAGGACAGAACTCTTATCAAACGTGTGAAGTTTGGTGCAAATTGGACATTGCCTTCTTGAGTAACAACAAAGTCATGTTTCATTGAATTAGCATTCTTTAGAACTTAGCTAAGCATTTAAGCATGTTTTAACATGTTTCTAGCATGTTTAGAACTCAATGGCATTTTTAACATGTTGCTAGAACGGCATCAACGTGTTAAACATGTCACTTCCTGTTGCCAGTTGGTGGCGCTATTACTATAACTGAACATTCTCATGTAGATGTGTTCAGGCCATGACTCTTATCAAAAGTGTGAAGTTTGGGGCAGATTGGACATTCCATGCCTGAGTTACAGCAAATTCCTATTTAATTGCAATAATAGCATGCTTTAGCACTTGGCTAAGAGTTTGCTAGCATGTTTTAGCATGTTTCTAGTATGTTGTTAGCATGTTTAACACTTGCTGGCACTTTTTTATATGTTATTAGGAGTCCATAACAGTGTTAAACATGTCACTTCCTGTTGCCAGCAGGTGGCGCTATGACTGTAACTGAATATAAGCATGGTCATGTGTTCAGGACAGAACGCTTATCAAAAGTGTGAAGTTTGGGGCAGATTGGACATTCCATGCCTGAGTTACAGCAAATTCATATTTAATTGCAGTAATATCATTCTTTAGCACTTAGCTAAGTGTTTGCTAGTATGTTTTAGCATGTCTCTAGTATGTTGGTAGGATGTTTAGCACCTACTGGCATTTTTTTATATGTTATTAGGAGTCAAGAACAGTGTTAAACGTCACTTCCTGTTGCCAGCAGGTGGCGCTATGACTATAACTAAATATGAGCATGGACATGTGTTCAAGAGATAACTCTTATCAAACATGTGACGTTTGGGGTAGATTGTACATTGCCTTCTTGAGTAACAACAAAGTCCTGTTTCATTGAATTAGCATGCTTTAGCACTTAGCTAAGTATTGCTAGCATGTTTTAATATGTTTCTAGCATGTTTAGAACTCAATGGCATTTTTAACATGTTGCTAGAACGGCATCAACGTGTTAAACATGTCACTTCCTGTTGCCAGTAGGTGGCGCTATTACTATAACTGAATTTGAGCATAGACATGTGTTCAGGCCATGATTCTTATCAAACATGTGAAGTTTGGGGCAGATTGGACATTCCATGCCTGAGTTACAGCAAATTCCTATTTAATTGCAGTAATAGCATGCTTTAGCACTTAGCTAAGTGTTTGCTAGCATGTTTCTAGTATGTTGCTAACCTGTTTAGCACTTGCTGGCTCTTTTATATATGTTATTAGGAGACCACAACAGTGTTAAACATGTCACTTCCTGTTGACAGCAGGTGGCGCTATTACTATAACTGAATATTCTCATGTAGATGTGTTCAGGCCATGACTCTTATCAAACGTGTGAAGTTTGGGGCAGATTGGACATTCCATGCCTGTGTTACAGCAAATTCCTATTTAATTGCAGCAATAGCATGCTTTAACACTTAGCTAAGTGTTTGCTAGCATGTTTTAGCATGTTTCTAGTATGTTGTTAGCATGTTTAGCACTTTCTGGCACTTTTTTTATATGTTTTTATATGTCCACAACAGTGTTTAACATGTCATTTCCTGTTGCCAGCAGGTGGCACTATGACTGTAACTGAATATGAGCATGGTCATGTGTTCAGGACAGAACGTTTATTAAAAGTGTGAAGTTTGGCGCAGATTGGACATTGCCTTCTTGAGTAACAACAACATCCTGTTTCATTGAATTAGCATGCTTTAGCACTTAGCTAAGTATTGCTAGCATGTTTTAACATGTTTCTAGCATGTTTAGAAGTCAATGGCATTTTTAACATGTTGCTAGAATGGCATCAACGTGTTAAACATGACACTTCCTGTTACCAGTAGTTGGCGCTATTACTATAACTGAATATTCTCATGTAGATATGTTCAGGACAGAACGCTTATCAAAAGTGTGAAGTTTGGGGCAGATTGGACATTCCATGCCTGAGTTACAGCAAATTCCTATTTAATTGCAATAATAGCATGCTTTAGCACTTAGCTAAGAGTTTGCTAGCATGTTTTAGCATGCTTCTAGTATGTTGTTAGCATGTTTAGCACTTGCTGGCACTTTTTTATATGTTATTAGGAGTCCATAACAGTGTTAAACATGTCACTTCCTGTTGCCAGCAGGTGGCGCTATGACTATAACTGAATATGAGCATGGTCATGTGTTCAGGACAGAACTCTTATCAAATGTGTGAAGTTTGGGGCAGATTGGACATTCCATGCCTGAGTTACAGCAACTTCCTGTTTCATGGCGAAACATCAAAATTTGTCAGGCCGCCGAGGACCCGCCCTTCGACGAAAACTCAAGATCTTCGCAATTTAACGTCGCAAAGGCCTTAAGATTACACTCACCAAATTTGAAGATGATCAGATTAAAACTGTAGGAGGAGTTCGTTAAAGTACGAGGCCTGAAAATGTCAAAAACTGCACAAAAATCTGGGAGGAAGTTCAAAATGGCTGACTTCCTGTTGTGTTTAGGGCTATGCTCCAAGAGACTTTTTTGTAGGTATTAGGTCATTACATGTATGTACCGAATTTCGTGCACGTACGTGGAACGTTGCGGGAGGCGCACTCCGTTGAACTTTTATAGGTGGCGCTATCGAGCCATTTTGCCCCGTCCAATTCTGAAACCTATATCAGATGTCAATTTTCGCCAGTTTTGACGCGTGTGCAAAGTTTCGTGAGTTTTCGAGCATGTTTAGGCCCTCAAAAATGCAATTAAATGCGGAGAAGAATAATAATAATAATAATAAACAGAGCAATTCCAAGAGGGTCCTCACACCATCGGTGCTCGGGCCCTAATTAAAGCTGCAAGCAGCGATGAAAGGGCCCTCGCACCCGTGCCATCAACACTCGGTGGCTTTAGGAAGGCAGAGCATGGTTGGGAAATGTACATTTAAGGAGGTATATATAGTAAGAGTATGTCAAAGTCAGTTACAAAATGTTTTGTATAATGGTGATAATAGCATGCTTCATGACTCAGCTAAGTGTTGCTAGCATGTTCAGTCTGTTTCTAGCATGCTTAGTACACAATAATTATGTGGTTAGTACTGCATTACTGTGTTAACCATGTCAGTTTCTGTTGCCAGTAGGTGGCGTTATGACTATAACTGAATATGAGCATGGATGTGTGTTCAGGACAGAACTCTTATCAAACATGTGAAGTTTGGTGCAAATTGGACATTGCCTTCTTGAGTAACAACAAAGTCATGTTTCATTGAATTAGCATTCTTTAGAACTTAGCTAAGCATTGTTAGCATGTTTTAACATGTTGCTAGAACGGCATCAACGTGTTAAACATGTCACTTCCTGTTGCCAGTTGGTGGCGCTATTACTATAACTGAACATTCTCATGTAGATGTGTTCAGGCCATGACTCTTATCAAAAGTGTGAAGTTTGGGGCAGATTGGACATTCCATGCCTGAGTTACAGCAAATTCCTATTTAATTGCAATAATAGCATGCTTTAGCACTTGGCTAAGAGTTTGCTAGCATGTTTTAGCATGTTTCTAGTATGTTGTTAGCATGTTTAACACTTGCTGGCACTTTTTTATATGTTATTAGGAGTCCACAACAGTGTTAAACATGTCACTTCCTGTTGCCAGCAGGTGGCGCTATGACTGTAACTGAATATAAGCATGGTCATGTGTTCAGGACAGAACGCTTATCAAAAGTGTGAAGTTTGGGGCAGATTGGACATTCCATGCCTGAGTTACAGCAAATTCATATTTAATTGCAGTAATATCATTCTTTAGCACTTAGCTAAGTGTTTGCTATTATGTTTTAGCATGTCTCTAGTATGTTGGTAGGATGTTTAGCACCTACTGGCATTTTTTTATATGTTATTAGGAGTCAAGAACAGTGTTAAACGTCACTTCCTGTTGCCAGCAGGTGGCGCTATGACTATAACTAAATATGAGCATGGACATGTGTTCAAGAGATAACTCTTATCAAACGTGTGACGTTTGGGGTAGATTGTACATTGCCTTCTTGAGTAACAACAAAGTCCTGTTTCATTGAATTAGCATGCTTTAGCACTTAGCTAAGTATTGCTAGCATGTTTTAATATGTTTCTAGCATGTTTAGAACTCAATGGCATTTTTAACATGTTGCTAGAACGGCATCAACGTGTTAAACATGTCACTTCCTGTTGCCAGTAGGTGGCGCTATTACTATAACTGAATTTGAGCATAGGCATGCGTTCAGGCCATGATTCTTATCAAACATGTGAAGTTTGGGGCAGATTGGACGTTCCATGCCTGAGTTACAGCAAATTCCTATTTAATTGCAGTAATAGCATGCTTTATCACTTAGCTAAGTGTTTGCTAGCATGTTTCTAGTATGTTGCTAACCTGTTTAGCACTTGCTGGCTCTTTTATATATGTTATTAGGAGACCACAACAGTGTTAAACATGTCACTTCCTGTTGACAGCAGGTGGCGCTATTACTATAACTGAATATTCTCATGTAGATGTGTTCAGGCCATGACTCTTATCAAACGTGTGAAGTTTGGGGCAGATTGGACATTCCATGCCTGTGTTACAGCAAATTCCTATTTAATTGCAGCAATAGCATGCTTTAGCACTTAGCTAAGTGTTTGCTAGCATGTTTTAGCATGTTTCTAGTATGTTGTTAGCATGTTTAGCACTTGCTGGCACTTTTTTTATATGTTTTTATATGTCCACAACAGTGTTTAACATGTCACTTCCTGTTGCCAGCAGGTGGCACTATGACTGTAACTGAATATGAGCATGGTCATGTGTTCAGGACAGAACGTTTATTAAAAGTGTGAAGTTTGGCGCATATTGGACATTGCCTTCTTGAGTAACAACACCATCCTGTTTCATTGAATTAGCATGCTTTAGCACTTAGCTAAGTATTGCTAGCATGTTTTAACATGTTTCTAGCATGTTTAGACCTCAATGGCATTTTTAACATGTTGCTAGAATGGCATCAACGTGTTAAACATGACACTTCCTGTTGCCAGTAGGTGGCGCTATTACTATAACTGAATATTATCATGTAGATGTGTTCAGGACAGAACGCTTATCAAAAGTGTGAAGTTTGGGGCAGATTGGACATTCCATGCCTGAGTTACAGCAAATTCCTATTTAATTGCAATAATAGCATGCTTTAGCACTTAGCTAAGAGTTTGCTAGCATGTTTTAGCATGCTTCTAGTATGTTGTTAGCATGTTTCGCACTTGCTGGCACTTTTTTATATGTTATTAGGAGTCCATAACAGTGTTAAACATGTCACTTCCTGTTGCCAGCAGGTGGCGCTATGACTATAACTGAATATGAGCATGGCCATGTGTTCAGGACAGAACTCTTATCAAACGTGTGAAGTTTGGGGGAGATTGGACATTCCATGCCTGAGTTACAGCAACTTCCTGTTTCATGGCGAAACATCGAAATTTGTAAGGCCGCCGAGGACCCGCCCTTCGACGAAAACTCAAGATCTTCGCAATTTAACGTCGCAAAGGCCTTAAGATTACACTCACCAAATTTGAAGATGATCAGATTAAAACTGTAGGAGGAGTTCGTTAAAGTACGAGGCCTGAAAATGGCAAAAACTGCACAAAAATCTGAGAGGAAGTTCAAAATGGCTGACTTCCTGTTGTGTTTAGGGCTATGCTCCAAGAGACTTTTTTGTAGGTATTAGGTCATTACACGTATGTACCGAATTTCGTGCACGTACGTGGAACGTTGCAGGAGGCGCACTCCGTTGAACTTTTATAGGTGGCGCTATCGAGCCATTTTGCCCCGTCCAATTCTGAAACCTATATCAGATGTAAATTTTCGCCAGTTCTGACGCGTGTGCAAAGTTTCGTGAGTTTTCGCGCATGTTTAGGCCCTCAAAAATGCAATTCAATGCGGAGAAGAATAATAATAATTAAAGCTGCAAGCAGCGATGAAAGGGCCCTCGCACCCGTGCCATCAACACTCAATGGCTTTAGGAAGACAGAGCATGGTTGGGAAATGTACATTTAAGGAGGTATATATAGTAAGAGTATGTCAAAGTAAGTTACAAAATGTTTTGTATAATGGTGATAATAGCATGCTTCATGACTCAGCTAAGTGTTGCTAGCATGTTTAGTCTGTTTCTAGCATGCTTAGTACACAATAATTATGTGGTTAGTACTGCATTACTGTGTTAACCATGTCAGTTTCTGTTGCCAGTAGGTGGCGTTATGACTATAACTGAATATGAGCATGGATGTGTGTTCAGGACAGAACTCTTATCAAACGTGTGAAGTTTGGTGCAAATTGGACATTGCCTTCTTGAGTAACAACAAAGTCATGTTTCATTGAATTAGCATTCTTTAGCACTTAGCTAAGCATTGTTAGCATGTTTTAACATGTTTCTAGCATGTTTAGAACTCAATGGCATTTTTAACATGTTGCTAGAACGGCATCAATGTGTTAAACATGTCACTTCCTGTTGCCAGTAGGTGGCGCTATTACTATAACTGAACATTCTCATGTAGATGTGTTCAGGCCATGACTCTTATTAAAAGTGTGAAGTTTGGGGCAGATTGGACATTCCATGCCTGAGTTACAGCAAATTCCTATTTAATTGCAATAATAGCATGCTTTAGCACTTAGCTAAGAGTTTGCTAGCATGTTTTAGCATGTTTCTAGTATGTTGTTAGCATGTTTAACACTTGCTGGCACTTTTTTATATGTTATTAGGAGTCCATAACAGTGTTAAACATGTCACTTCCTGTTGCCAGCAGGTGACGCTATGACTGTAACTGAATATAAGCATGGTCATGTGTTCAGGACAGAACGCTTATCAAAAGTGTGAAGTTTGGGGCAGATTGGACATTCCATGCCTGAGTTACAGCAAATTCATATTTAATTGCAGTAATATCATTCTTTAGCACTTAGTTAAGTGTTTGCTAGTATGTTTTAGCATTTCTCTAGTATGTTGGTAGGATGTTTAGCACCTACTGGCATTTTTTTATATGTTATTAGGAGTCATGAACAGTGTTAAACGTCACTTCCTGTTGCCAGCAGGTGGCGCTATGACTATAACTAAATATGAGCATGGACATGTGTTCAAGAGATAACTCTTATCAAACGTGTGAAGTTTGGGGTAGATTGTACATTGCCTTCTTGAGTAACAACAAAGTCCTGTTTCATTGAATTAGCATGCTTTAGCACTTAGGTAAGTATTGCTAGCATGTTTTAATATGTTTCTAGCATGTTTAGAACTCAATGGCATTTTTAACATGTTGCTAGAACGGCATCAACGTGTTAAACATGTCACTTCCTGTTGCCAGTAGGTGGCGCTATTACTATAACTGAATTTGAGCATAGACATGTGTTCAGGCCATGATTCTTATCAAACGTGTGAAGTTTGGGGTAGATTGGACATTCCATGCCTGAGTTACAGCAAATTCCTATTTAATTGCAGTAATAGCATGCTTTAGCACTTAGCTAAGTGTTTGCTAGCATGTTTCTAGTATGTTGCTAACCTGTTTAACACTTGCTGGCTCTTTTTTTATATGTTATTAGGAGACCACAACAGTGTTAAACATGTCACTTCCTGTTGACAGCAGGTGGCGCTATTACTATAACTGAATATTCTCATGTAGATGTGTTCAGGCCATGACTCTTATCAAACGTGTGAAGTTTGGGGCAGATTGGACATTCCATGCCTGAGTTACAGCAAGTTCCTATTTAATTGCAATAATAGCATGCTTTAGCACTTAGCTAAGAGTTTGCTAGCATGTTTTAGCATGCTTCTAGTATGTTGTTAGCATGTTTAGCACTTGCTGGCACTTTTTTATATGTTATTAGGAGTCCATAACAGTGTTAAACATGTCACTTCCTGTTGCCAGCAGGTGGCGCTATGACTATAACTGAATATGAGCATGGTCATGTGTTCAGGACAGAACGCTTATCAAACGTGTGAAGTTTGGGGCAGATTGGACATTCCATGCCTGAGTTACAGCAACTTCCTGTTTCATGGCGAAACATCGAAATTTGTCAGGCCGCCGAGGACCCGCCCTTCGACGAAAACTCAAGATCTTCGCAATTTAACGTCACAAAGGCCTTAAGATTACACTCACCAAATTTGAAGATGATCAGATTAAAACTGTAGGAGGAGTTCGTTAAAGTACGAGGCCTGAAAATGGCAAAAACTGCACAAAAATCTGAGAGGAAGTTCAAAATGGCTGACTTCCTGTTGTGTTTAGGGCTATGCTCCAAGAGACTTTTTTGTAGGTATTAGGTCATTACATGTATGTACCGAATTTTGTGCACGTACGTGGAACGTTGCGGGAGGCGCACTCCGTTGAACTTTTATAGGTGGCGCTATCGAGCCATTTTGCCCCGTCCAATTCTGAAACCTATATCAGATGTAAATTTTCGCCAGTTCTGACGCGTGTGCAAAGTTTTGTGAGTTTTCGAGCATGTTTAGGCCCTCAAAAATGCAATTAAATGCGGAGAAGAATAATAATAATAATAATAAACAGAGCAATTCCAAGAGGGTCCTCACACCATCGGTGCTCGGGCCCTAATAATTAAAGCTGCAAGCAGCGATGAAAGGGCCCTCGCACCCGTGCCATCAACACTCGGTGGCTTTAGGAAGACAGAGCATGGTTGGGAAATGTACATTTAAGGAGGTATATATAGTAAGAGTATGTCAAAGTCAGTTACAAAATGTTTTGTATAATGGTGATAATAGCATGCTTCATGACTCAGCTAAGTGTTGCTAGCATGTTTAGTCTGTTTCTAGCATGCTTAGTACACAATAATTATGTGGTTAGTACTGCATTACGGTGTTAACCATGTCAGTTTCTGTTGCCAGTAGGTGGCGTTATGGCTATAACTGAATATGAGCATGGATGTGTGTTCAGGACAGAACTCTTATCAAACGTGTGAAGTTTGGTGCAAATTGGACATTGCCTTCTTGAGTAACAACAAAGTCATGTTTCATTGAATTAACATTCTTTAGCACTTAGCTAAGCATTGTTAGCATGTTTTAACATGTTTCTAGCATGTTTAGAACTCAATGGCATTTTTAACATGTTGCTAGAACGGCATAAAAGTGTTAAACATGTCACTTCCTGTTGCCAGTAGGTGGCGCTATTACTATAACTGAATTTGAGCATAGACATGTGTTCAGGCCATGATTCTTATCAAATGTGTGAAGTTTGGGGCAGATTGGACATTCCATGCCTGAATTACAGCAAATTCCTATTTAATTGCAATAATAGCATGCTTTAGCACTTAGCTAAGAGTTTGCTAGCATGTTTTAGCATGTTTCTAGTATGTTGTTAGCATGTTTAGCACTTGCTGGCACTTTTTTATATGTTATTAGGAGTCCATAACAGTGTTAAACATGTCACTTCCTGCTGCCAGCAGGTGGCGCTATGACTGTAAGCATGATCATGTGTTCAGGACAGAACGCTTATCAAAAGTGTGAAGTTTGGGGCAGATTGGACATTCCTTGCCTGAGTTACAGCAAATTCATATTTAATTGCAGTAATATCATTCTTTAGCACTTAGCTAAGTGTTTGCTAGTATGTTTTAGCAAGTCTCTAGTATGTTGGTAGGATGTTTAGCACCTACTTGCATTTTTTTATATGTTATTAGGAGTCAAGAACAGTGTTAAACGTCACTTCCTGTTGCCAGCAGGTGGCGCTATGACTATAACTAAATATGAGCATGGACATGTGTTCAAGAGATAACTCTTATCAAACGTGTGAAGTTTGGGGTAGATTGTACATTGCCTTCTTGAGTAACAACAAAGTCCTGTTTCATTGAATTAGCATGGTTTAGCACTTAGCTAAGTACTGCTAGCATGTTTTAACATGTTTCTAGCATGTATAGAACTCAATGGCATTTTTAACATGTTGCTAGAACGGCATCAAAGTGTTAAACATGTCACTTCCTGTTGCCAGTAGGTGGTGCTATTACTATAACTGAATTTGAGCATAGACATGTGTTCAGGCCATGATTCTTATCAAATGTGTGAAGTTTGGGGCAGATTGGACATTACATGCCTGAGTTACAGCAAATTCCTATTTAATTGCAGTAATAGCATGCTTTAGCACTTAGCTAAGTGTTTGCTAGCATGTTTCTAGTATGTTGCTAACCTGTTTAGCACTTGTTGGCTCTTTTTTATATGTTATTAGGAGACCACAAGAGTGTTAAACATGTCACTTCCTGTTACCAGTAGGTGGCGCTATTACTATAACTGAATTTTCTCATGTAGATGTGTTCAGGACAGAACGCTTATCAAAAGTGTGAAGTTTGGGGCAGATTGGACATTCCATGCCTGAGTTACAGCAAATTCCTATTTAATTGCAATAATAGCATGCTTTAGCACTTAGCTAAGAGTTTGCTAGCATGTTTTAGCATGCTTCTATTATGTTGTTAGCATGTTTAGCACTTGCTGGCACTTTTTTATATGTTATTAGGAGTCCATATCAGTGTTAAACATGTCACTTCCTGTTGCCAGCAGGTGGCGCTATGACTGTAACTGAATATGAGCATGGTCATGTGTTCAGGACAGAACGCTTATCAAAAGTGTGAAGTTTGGGGCAGATTGGACATTCCATGCCTGAGTTACAGCAACTTCCTGTTTCATGGCGAAACATCGAAATTTGTCAGGCCGCCGAGGACCCGCCCTTTGACGAAAACTCAAGATCTTCGCAATTTAACGTCGCAAAGGCCTTAAGATTACACTCACCAAATTTGAAGATGATCAGATTAAAACTGTAGGAGGAGTTCGTTAAAGTACGAGGCCTGAAAATGGCAAAAACTGCACAAAAATCTGAGAGGAAGTTCAAAATGGCTGACTTCCTGTTGTGTTTAGGGCTATGCTCCAAGAGACTTTTTTGTAGGTATTAGGTCATTACATGTATGTACCGAATTTCGTGCACGTACGTGGAACGTTGCGGGAGGCGCACTCCGTTGAACTTTTATAGGTGGCGCTATCGAGCCATTTTGCCCCGTCCAATTCTGAAACCTATATCAGATGTAAATTTTCGCCAGTTCTGACGCGTGTGCAAAGTTTCGTGAGTTTTCGAGCATGTTTAGGCCCTCAAAAATGCAATTAAATGCGGAGAAGAAGAAGAATAATAATAATAATAATAATAATTAAAGCTGCAAGCAGCGATGAAAGGGCCCTCGCACCCGTGCCATCAACACTCGGTGGCTTTAGGAAGGCAGAGCATGGTTGGGAAATGTACATTTAAGGAGGTATATATAGTAAGAGTATGTCAAAGTCAGTTACAAAATGTTTTGTATAATGGTGATAATAGCATGCTTCATGACTCAGCTAAGTGTTGCTAGCATGTTCAGTCTGTTTCTAGCATGCTTAGTACACAATAATTATGTGGTTAGTACTGCATTACTGTGTTAACCATGTCAGTTTCTGTTGCCAGTAGGTGGCGTTATGACTATAACTGAATATGAGCATGGATGTGTGTTCAGGACAGAACTCTTATCAAACATGTGAAGTTTGGTGCAAATTGGACATTGCCTTCTTGAGTAACAACAAAGTCATGTTTCATTGAATTAGCATTCTTTAGAACTTAGCTAAGCATTGTTAGCATGTTTTAACATGTTGCTAGAACGGCATCAACGTGTTAAACATGTCACTTCCTGTTGCCAGTTGGTGGCGCTATTACTATAACTGAACATTCTCATGTAGATGTGTTCAGGCCATGACTCTTATCAAAAGTGTGAAGTTTGGGGCAGATTGGACATTCCATGCCTGAGTTACAGCAAATTCCTATTTAATTGCAATAATAGCATGCTTTAGCACTTGGCTAAGAGTTTGCTAGCATGTTTTAGCATGTTTCTAGTATGTTGTTAGCATGTTTAACACTTGCTGGCACTTTTTTATATGTTATTAGGAGTCCACAACAGTGTTAAACATGTCACTTCCTGTTGCCAGCAGGTGGCGCTATGACTGTAACTGAATATAAGCATGGTCATGTGTTCAGGACAGAACGCTTATCAAAAGTGTGAAGTTTGGGGCAGATTGGACATTCCATGCCTGAGTTACAGCAAATTCATATTTAATTGCAGTAATATCATTCTTTAGCACTTAGCTAAGTGTTTGCTATTATGTTTTAGCATGTCTCTAGTATGTTGGTAGGATGTTTAGCACCTACTGGCATTTTTTTATATGTTATTAGGAGTCAAGAACAGTGTTAAACGTCACTTCCTGTTGCCAGCAGGTGGCGCTATGACTATAACTAAATATGAGCATGGACATGTGTTCAAGAGATAACTCTTATCAAACGTGTGACGTTTGGGGTAGATTGTACATTGCCTTCTTGAGTAACAACAAAGTCCTGTTTCATTGAATTAGCATGCTTTAGCACTTAGCTAAGTATTGCTAGCATGTTTTAATATGTTTCTAGCATGTTTAGAACTCAATGGCATTTTTAACATGTTGCTAGAACGGCATCAACGTGTTAAACATGTCACTTCCTGTTGCCAGTAGGTGGCGCTATTACTATAACTGAATTTGAGCATAGGCATGCGTTCAGGCCATGATTCTTATCAAACATGTGAAGTTTGGGGCAGATTGGACGTTCCATGCCTGAGTTACAGCAAATTCCTATTTAATTGCAGTAATAGCATGCTTTATCACTTAGCTAAGTGTTTGCTAGCATGTTTCTAGTATGTTGCTAACCTGTTTAGCACTTGCTGGCTCTTTTATATATGTTATTAGGAGACCACAACAGTGTTAAACATGTCACTTCCTGTTGACAGCAGGTGGCGCTATTACTATAACTGAATATTCTCATGTAGATGTGTTCAGGCCATGACTCTTATCAAACGTGTGAAGTTTGGGGCAGATTGGACATTCCATGCCTGTGTTACAGCAAATTCCTATTTAATTGCAGCAATAGCATGCTTTAGCACTTAGCTAAGTGTTTGCTAGCATGTTTTAGCATGTTTCTAGTATGTTGTTAGCATGTTTAGCACTTGCTGGCACTTTTTTTATATGTTTTTATATGTCCACAACAGTGTTTAACATGTCACTTCCTGTTGCCAGCAGGTGGCACTATGACTGTAACTGAATATGAGCATGGTCATGTGTTCAGGACAGAACGTTTATTAAAAGTGTGAAGTTTGGCGCATATTGGACATTGCCTTCTTGAGTAACAACACCATCCTGTTTCATTGAATTAGCATGCTTTAGCACTTAGCTAAGTATTGCTAGCATGTTTTAACATGTTTCTAGCATGTTTAGACCTCAATGGCATTTTTAACATGTTGCTAGAATGGCATCAACGTGTTAAACATGACACTTCCTGTTGCCAGTAGGTGGCGCTATTACTATAACTGAATATTATCATGTAGATGTGTTCAGGACAGAACGCTTATCAAAAGTGTGAAGTTTGGGGCAGATTGGACATTCCATGCCTGAGTTACAGCAAATTCCTATTTAATTGCAATAATAGCATGCTTTAGCACTTAGCTAAGAGTTTGCTAGCATGTTTTAGCATGCTTCTAGTATGTTGTTAGCATGTTTCGCACTTGCTGGCACTTTTTTATATGTTATTAGGAGTCCATAACAGTGTTAAACATGTCACTTCCTGTTGCCAGCAGGTGGCGCTATGACTATAACTGAATATGAGCATGGCCATGTGTTCAGGACAGAACTCTTATCAAACGTGTGAAGTTTGGGGGAGATTGGACATTCCATGCCTGAGTTACAGCAACTTCCTGTTTCATGGCGAAACATCGAAATTTGTAAGGCCGCCGAGGACCCGCCCTTCGACGAAAACTCAAGATCTTCGCAATTTAACGTCGCAAAGGCCTTAAGATTACACTCACCAAATTTGAAGATGATCAGATTAAAACTGTAGGAGGAGTTCGTTAAAGTACGAGGCCTGAAAATGGCAAAAACTGCACAAAAATCTGAGAGGAAGTTCAAAATGGCTGACTTCCTGTTGTGTTTAGGGCTATGCTCCAAGAGACTTTTTTGTAGGTATTAGGTCATTACACGTATGTACCGAATTTCGTGCACGTACGTGGAACGTTGCAGGAGGCGCACTCCGTTGAACTTTTATAGGTGGCGCTATCGAGCCATTTTGCCCCGTCCAATTCTGAAACCTATATCAGATGTAAATTTTCGCCAGTTCTGACGCGTGTGCAAAGTTTCGTGAGTTTTCGCGCATGTTTAGGCCCTCAAAAATGCAATTCAATGCGGAGAATAATAATAATAATAATAATTAAAGCTGCAAGCAGCGATGAAAGGGCCCTCGCACCCGTGCCATCAACACTCGGTGGCTTTAGGAAGACAGAGCATGGTTGGGCAATGTACATTTAAGGAGGTATATATAGTAAGAGTATGTCAAAGTCAGTTACAAAATGTTTTGTATAATGGTGATAATAGCATGCTTCATGACTCAGCTAAGTGTTGCTAGCATGTTTATTGTGTTTCTAGCATGCTTAGTACACAATAATTATGTTGTTAGTACTGCATAACTGTGTTAACCATGTCAGTTTCTGTTGCCAGTAGTTGGGGCTATGTCTATATCTGAATATTGCTATGTAGATGTGTTCAGTGCAGGACTTTTATCAAACATGTGAAGTTTGGGGCAGATTGGACATTGTATGCTTGAGTTACAACAACTTCCTTTAGCATTTCTAGCATGTTTTATGATGTTTCTAGCATTTTACATATTAATTTTGGGGTAGATTGGACATTGCATTCCTGAGTTACAGCAAATTCATATTTAATTGCAGTAATATCATGCTTTAGCACTTAGCTAAGTGTTTGCTAGTATGTTTTAGCATGTCTCTAGTATGTTGGTAGGATATTTAGCACCTACTGGCATTTTTTTATATGTTATTAGGAGTCCAGAACAGTGTTAAACGTCACTTCCTTTTGCCAGCAGGCGGCGCTATGACTATAACTGAATATGAGCATGGACATGTGTTCAAAAGATAACTCTTATCAAATGTGTGAAGTTTGGGGTAGATTGGACATTTTATGCTTAAGTTACAACAACTTCCTTGAGCTTTTATAGCATGCTTTAGAACTTAGCTAAGTGTTGCTAGCATGTTTCTTGCATGTTACATATTAAGTTTGGGGTAGATTGAACATCCCATGCCTGTGTTACAACAAATTCCCATTTAATTGCAGTAATATCATGATTTAGCACTTATCTAAGTGATTGATAGCATGTTTTAGCATGTTTCTAGTATGTTGTTAGCATGTTTAGCACATGCTGGCACTTTTTTATATGTTATTAGGAGTCCACAACAGTGTTTAACATGTCACTTCCTGTTGCCAGCAGGTGGCGCTATGACTGTAACTGAATATGAGCATGGTCATGTGTTCAGGACAGAACGCTTATCAAAAGTGTGAAGTTTGGGGCAGATTGGACATTGCCTTCTTGAGTAACAACAACATCCTGTTTCATTGAATTAGCATGCTTTAGCACTCAGCTAAGTTTTGCTAGCATGTTTTAACATGTTTCTAGCATGTTTAGAAGTCAATGGCATTTTTAACATCTTGCTAGAACGGCATCAACGTGTTAAACATGACACTTCCTGTTACCAGTAGGTGGCGCTATTACTATAACTGAATATTCTCATGTAGATGTGTTCAGGCCATGACTCTTATCAAACGTGTGACGTTTGGGGCAGATTGGACATTCCATGCCTGTGTTACAGCAAATTCCTATTTAATTGCAGCAATAGCATGCTTTAGCACTTAGCTAAGTGTTTGCTAGCATGTCTTAGCATGTTTCTAGTATGTTGTTAGCATGTTTAGCACTTGATGGCACTTTTTTTATATGTTTTTATATGTCCACAACAGTGTTTAACATGTCACTTCCTGTTGCCAGCAGGTGGCACTATGACTGTAACTGAATATGAGCATGGTCATGTGTTCAGGACAGAACGTTTATTAAAAGTGTGAAGTTTGGTGCAGAATGGACATTGCCTTCTTGCGTAACAACAACATCCTGTTTCATTGAATTAGCATGCTTTAGCACTTAGCTAAGTATTGCTAGCATGTTTTAACATGTTTCTAGCATGTTTAGAAGTCAATGGCATTTTTAACATGTTGCTAGAATGGCATCAACGTGTTAAACATGACACTTCCTGTTACCAGTAGGTGGCGCTATTACTATAACTGAATATTCTCATGTAGATGTGTTCAGGACAGAACGCTTATCAAAAGTGTGAATTTTTGGGCAGATTGGACATTCCATGCCTGAGTTACAGCAAATTCCTATTTAATTGCAATAATAGCATGCTTTAGCACTTAGCTAAGAGTTTGCTAGCATGTTTTAGCATGCTTCTAGTATGTTGTTAGCATGTTTAGCACTTGCTGGCACTTTTTTATATGTTATTAGGAGTCCATAACAGTGTTAAACATGTCACTTCCTGTTGCCAGCAGGTGGCGCTATGACTATAACTGAATATGAGCATGGTCATGTGTTCAGGACATAACTCTTATCAAACGTGTGAAGTTTGGGGCAGATTGGACATTCCATGCCTGAGTTACAGCAACTTCCTGTTTCATGGCGAAACATCGAAATTTGTCAGGCCGCCGAGGACCCGCCCTTCGACGAAAACTCAAGATCTTCGCAATTTAACGTCGCAAAGGCCTTAAGATTACACTCACCAAATTTGAAGATGATCAGATTAAAACTGTAGGAGGAGTTCGTTAAAGTACGAGGCCTGAAAATGGCAAAAACTGCACAAAAATCTGAGAGGAAGTTCAAAATGGCTGACTTCCTGTTGTGTTTAGGGCTATGCTCCAAGAGACTTTTTTGTAGGTATTAGGTCATTACACGTATGTACCGAATTTCGTGCACGTACGTTGAACGTTGCGGGAGGCGCACTCCGTTGAACTTTTATAGGTGGCGCTATCGAGCCATTTTGCCCCGTCCAATTCTGAAACCTATATCAGATGTAAATTTTCGCCAGTTCTGACGCGTGTGCAAAGTTTCGTGAGTTTTCGCGCATGTTTAGGCCCTCAAAAATGCAATTCAATGCGGAGAAGAATAATAATAATAATAATTAAAGCTGCAAGCAGCGATGAAAGGGCCCTCGCACCCGTGCCATCAACACTCGGTGGCTTTAGGAAGGCAGAGCATGGTTGGGAAATGTACATTTAAGGAGGTATATATAGTAAGAGTATGTCAAAGTCAGTTACAAAATGTTTTGTATAATGGTGATAATAGCATGCTTCATGACTCAGCTAAGTGTTGCTAGCATGTTCAGTCTGTTTCTAGCATGCTTAGTACACAATAATTATGTGGTTAGTACTGCATTACTGTGTTAACCATGTCAGTTTCTGTTGCCAGTAGGTGGCGTTATGACTATAACTGAATATGAGCATGGATGTGTGTTCAGGACAGAACTCTTATCAAACATGTGAAGTTTGGTGCAAATTGGACATTGCCTTCTTGAGTAACAACAAAGTCATGTTTCATTGAATTAGCATTCTTTAGAACTTAGCTAAGCATTGTTAGCATGTTTTAACATGTTGCTAGAACGGCATCAACGTGTTAAACATGTCACTTCCTGTTGCCAGTTGGTGGCGCTATTACTATAACTGAACATTCTCATGTAGATGTGTTCAGGCCATGACTCTTATCAAAAGTGTGAAGTTTGGGGCAGATTGGACATTCCATGCCTGAGTTACAGCAAATTCCTATTTAATTGCAATAATAGCATGCTTTAGCACTTGGCTAAGAGTTTGCTAGCATGTTTTAGCATGTTTCTAGTATGTTGTTAGCATGTTTAACACTTGCTGGCACTTTTTTATATGTTATTAGGAGTCCACAACAGTGTTAAACATGTCACTTCCTGTTGCCAGCAGGTGGCGCTATGACTGTAACTGAATATAAGCATGGTCATGTGTTCAGGACAGAACGCTTATCAAAAGTGTGAAGTTTGGGGCAGATTGGACATTCCATGCCTGAGTTACAGCAAATTCATATTTAATTGCAGTAATATCATTCTTTAGCACTTAGCTAAGTGTTTGCTATTATGTTTTAGCATGTCTCTAGTATGTTGGTAGGATGTTTAGCACCTACTGGCATTTTTTTATATGTTATTAGGAGTCAAGAACAGTGTTAAACGTCACTTCCTGTTGCCAGCAGGTGGCGCTATGACTATAACTAAATATGAGCATGGACATGTGTTCAAGAGATAACTCTTATCAAACGTGTGACGTTTGGGGTAGATTGTACATTGCCTTCTTGAGTAACAACAAAGTCCTGTTTCATTGAATTAGCATGCTTTAGCACTTAGCTAAGTATTGCTAGCATGTTTTAATATGTTTCTAGCATGTTTAGAACTCAATGGCATTTTTAACGTGTTGCTAGAACGGCATCAACGTGTTAAACATGTCACTTCCTGTTGCCAGTAGGTGGCGCTATTACTATAACTGAATTTGAGCATAGGCATGCGTTCAGGCCATGATTCTTATCAAACATGTGAAGTTTGGGGCAGATTGGACGTTCCATGCCTGAGTTACAGCAAATTCCTATTTAATTGCAGTAATAGCATGCTTTATCACTTAGCTAAGTGTTTGCTAGCATGTTTCTAGTATGTTGCTAACCTGTTTAGCACTTGCTGGCTCTTTTATATATGTTATTAGGAGACCACAACAGTGTTAAACATGTCACTTCCTGTTGACAGCAGGTGGCGCTATTACTATAACTGAATATTCTCATGTAGATGTGTTCAGGCCATGACTCTTATCAAACGTGTGAAGTTTGGGGCAGATTGGACATTCCATGCCTGTGTTACAGCAAATTCCTATTTAATTGCAGCAATAGCATGCTTTAGCACTTAGCTAAGTGTTTGCTAGCATGTTTTAGCATGTTTCTAGTATGTTGTTAGCATGTTTAGCACTTGCTGGCACTTTTTTTATATGTTTTTATATGTCCACAACAGTGTTTAACATGTCACTTCCTGTTGCCAGCAGGTGGCACTATGACTGTAACTGAATATGAGCATGGTCATGTGTTCAGGACAGAACGTTTATTAAAAGTGTGAAGTTTGGCGCATATTGGACATTGCCTTCTTGAGTAACAACAACATCCTGTTTCATTGAATTAGCATGCTTTAGCACTTAGCTAAGTATTGCTAGCATGTTTTAACATGTTTCTAGCATGTTTAGACCTCAATGGCATTTTTAACATGTTGCTAGAATGGCATCAACGTGTTAAACATGACACTTCCTGTTGCCAGTAGGTGGCGCTATTACTATAACTGAATATTATCATGTAGATGTGTTCAGGACAGAACGCTTATCAAAAGTGTGAAGTTTGGGGCAGATTGGACATTCCATGCCTGAGTTACAGCAAATTCCTATTTAATTGCAATAATAGCATGCTTTAGCACTTAGCTAAGAGTTTGCTAGCATGTTTTAGCATGCTTCTAGTATGTTGTTAGCATGTTTCGCACTTGCTGGCACTTTTTTATATGTTATTAGGAGTCCATAACAGTGTTAAACATGTCACTTCCTGTTGCCAGCAGGTGGCGCTATGACTATAACTGAATATGAGCATGGCCATGTGTTCAGGACAGAACTCTTATCAAACGTGTGAAGTTTGGGGGAGATTGGACATTCCATGCCTGAGTTACAGCAACTTCCTGTTTCATGGCGAAACATCGAAATTTGTAAGGCCGCCGAGGACCCGCCCTTCGACGAAAACTCAAGATCTTCGCAATTTAACGTCGCAAAGGCCTTAAGATTACACTCACCAAATTTGAAGATGATCAGATTAAAACTGTAGGAGGAGTTCGTTAAAGTACGAGGCCTGAAAATGGCAAAAACTGCACAAAAATCTGAGAGGAAGTTCAAAATGGCTGACTTCCTGTTGTGTTTAGGGCTATGCTCCAAGAGACTTTTTTGTAGGTATTAGGTCATTACACGTATGTACCGAATTTCGTGCACGTACGTGGAACGTTGCAGGAGGCGCACTCCGTTGAACTTTTATAGGTGGCGCTATCGAGCCATTTTGCCCCGTCCAATTCTGAAACCTATATCAGATGTAAATTTTCGCCAGTTCTGACGCGTGTGCAAAGTTTCGTGAGTTTTCGCGCATGTTTAGGCCCTCAAAAATGCAATTCAATGCGGAGAAGAATAATAATAATAATAATAAACAGAGCAATTCCAAGAGGGTCCTCACACCATCGGTGCTCGGGCCCTAATAAACAGAGCAATTCCAAGAGGGTCCTCACACCATCGGTGCTCGGGCCCTAATAAACAGAGCAATTCCAAGAGGGTCCTCACACCATCGGTGCTCGGGCCCTAATAATAATAATAAACAGAGCAATTCCAAGAGGGTCCTCACACCATCGGTGCTCGGGCCCTAATAATAAACAGAGCAATTCCAAGAGGGTCCTCACACCATCGGTGCTCGGGCCCTAATTAAAGCTGCAAGCAGCGATGAAAGGGCCCTCGCACCCGTGCCATCAACACTCGGTGGCTTTAGGAAGACAGAGCATGGTTGGGAAATGTACATTTAAGGAGGTATATATAGTAAGAGTATGTCAAAGTCAGTTACAAAATGTTTTGTATAATGGTGATAATAGCATGCTTCATGACTCAGCTAAGTGTTGCTAGCATGTTTAGTCTGTTTCTAGCATGCTTAGTACACAATAATTATGTGGTTAGTACTGCATTACGGTGTTAACCATGTCAGTTTCTGTTGCCAGTAGGTGTATAACTATATTATGGCTATAGTATGGCTATAACTGAATATGAGCATGGATGTGTGTTCAGGACAGAACTCTTATCAAACGTGTGAAGTTTGGTGCAAATTGGACATTGCCTTCTTGAGTAACAACAAAGTCATGTTTCATTGAATTAACATTCTTTAGCACTTAGCTAAGCATTGTTAGCATGTTTTAACATGTTTCTAGCATGTTTAGAACTCAATGGCATTTTTAACATGTTGCTAGAACGGCATAAAAGTGTTAAACATGTCACTTCCTGTTGCCAGTAGGTGGCGCTATTACTATAACTGAATTTGAGCATAGACATGTGTTCAGGCCATGATTCTTATCAAATGTGTGAAGTTTGGGGCAGATTGGACATTCCATGCCTGAATTACAGCAAATTCCTATTTAATTGCAATAATAGCATGCTTTAGCACTTAGCTAAGAGTTTGCTAGCATGTTTTAGCATGTTTCTAGTATGTTGTTAGCATGTTTAGCACTTGCTGGCACTTTTTTATATGTTATTAGGAGTCCATAACAGTGTTAAACATGTCACTTCCTGCTGCCAGCAGGTGGCGCTATGACTGTAAGCATGATCATGTGTTCAGGACAGAACGCTTATCAAAAGTGTGAAGTTTGGGGCAGATTGGACATTCCTTGCCTGAGTTACAGCAAATTCATATTTAATTGCAGTAATATCATTCTTTAGCACTTAGCTAAGTGTTTGCTAGTATGTTTTAGCAAGTCTCTAGTATGTTGGTAGGATGTTTAGCACCTACTTGCATTTTTTTATATGTTATTAGGAGTCAAGAACAGTGTTAAACGTCACTTCCTGTTGCCAGCAGGTGGCGCTATGACTATAACTAAATATGAGCATGGACATGTGTTCAAGAGATAACTCTTATCAAACGTGTGAAGTTTGGGGTAGATTGTACATTGCCTTCTTGAGTAACAACAAAGTCCTGTTTCATTGAATTAGCATGGTTTAGCACTTAGCTAAGTACTGCTAGCATGTTTTAACATGTTTCTAGCATGTATAGAACTCAATGGCATTTTTAACATGTTGCTAGAACGGCATCAAAGTGTTAAACATGTCACTTCCTGTTGCCAGTAGGTGGTGCTATTACTATAACTGAATTTGAGCATAGACATGTGTTCAGGCCATGATTCTTATCAAATGTGTGAAGTTTGGGGCAGATTGGACATTACATGCCTGAGTTACAGCAAATTCCTATTTAATTGCAGTAATAGCATGCTTTAGCACTTAGCTAAGTGTTTGCTAGCATGTTTCTAGTATGTTGCTAACCTGTTTAGCACTTGTTGGCTCTTTTTTATATGTTATTAGGAGACCACAAGAGTGTTAAACATGTCACTTCCTGTTACCAGTAGGTGGCGCTATTACTATAACTGAATTTTCTCATGTAGATGTGTTCAGGACAGAACGCTTATCAAAAGTGTGAAGTTTGGGGCAGATTGGACATTCCATGCCTGAGTTACAGCAAATTCCTATTTAATTGCAATAATAGCATGCTTTAGCACTTAGCTAAGAGTTTGCTAGCATGTTTTAGCATGCTTCTATTATGTTGTTAGCATGTTTAGCACTTGCTGGCACTTTTTTATATGTTATTAGGAGTCCATATCAGTGTTAAACATGTCACTTCCTGTTGCCAGCAGGTGGCGCTATGACTGTAACTGAATATGAGCATGGTCATGTGTTCAGGACAGAACGCTTATCAAAAGTGTGAAGTTTGGGGCAGATTGGACATTCCATGCCTGAGTTACAGCAACTTCCTGTTTCATGGCGAAACATCGAAATTTGTCAGGCCGCCGAGGACCCGCCCTTTGACGAAAACTCAAGATCTTCGCAATTTAACGTCGCAAAGGCCTTAAAGGAGAACTCCGGTCAATTTTAACATTGAGCTAATTTTTTTGTACATTTGGAGTGCTGTCAATACAGAGAACAACGACAAAAAACGGTGTTGCCTACACCGAGTTATTCTATTTTTAAAATTTGCACCCTGTTGACTTCAATAGGGCAAGTAGTAAGCCTGCTTTTTAGCCTCTTAACATCCTTTAAGTGTCATTACAAGTGCACAGAAAATGTGAGTGATTCCTTCCGAGTGAACACGGGTGGATCTGACTGCAGTAGATGTTAGAGATATTAATAAAAACGAAGTTAATTCAGCCAGCGCTCATACCTTTGTTTACATCCTGTTTTCGGTGGAACGCCATAGTAATCGATTGTCGAGTTCACGCGCGTGATCATTGGTAACTAAACCTATGCGCGTGAACTCGACAATCGATTACTATGGCCTTCCACCGAAAACAGGATGTAAACAAAGGTATGAGCGCTGGCTGAATTAACTTCGTTTTTATTAATATCTCTAACATCTATATGGAGGTAGATTTGTGTCTTTATTATTCAATCAAAAAAAAGGTTGCTTCAATCAAAAAATATATTTTCAATCAAAAAAACCCGTTTCAATCAAAGAAAAAAAGTGTTTGAATGCAAAAATATATTTGAGACTCAAAAAAATGCATTTGAACACTATTTTTTTTTGCTTGAAAATGTTTTTTTTGATAGAAGTGAAGGTTTTTTTGTTTGAAGCAACTTTTTTGATTGAAGTATTGTTGTTTTGTGTTTGGGCCATATTATGGGTAGGACATTTGTGTCTTTATAATTCAATCAAAAAAGAAGTTGCTTCAAACAAACAAAACATATTTTCAATAAAAAAATCACTTCAATCAAAAAATAAACCTTTTCAATCATAGAAAAAATGTTTTTGAATGCAAAAAAATATTTGAGATTCAAAAAATTGCACTTGAACACTTTTTTTTTGATTGAAAATGTTTTCTTTGATTGAAGTAATCTTTTTTGTGTTTGGACCATGTTATGGGTAGGACATTTGTGTCTTAATTATTCAATCCCAAAAAAGTTGCTTCAATCAAAAAAAAAACATTTTCAATCAAAAAAAAATAATTTCAATCAAAGAAAAAACTGTTTAAATGCAAAAAAAAAAAAATCATTTGAAGTGTTTTTTTTTTATTGAACTTTCTTTTTTTTTGAATGAAGTGAAAAAAGTTTTGAAGTCGTTTTTTTTTTAAATCATTTTGACACAAACGTACCGCAGTGGGGGCGGGTGCTTCTCCATTGGTCAGACATGCTTGAGTGACAAGTGTCTACACCAACGACGTCTTTCTGACAAGCAAGTCATGGTCGCCACTCGCCAGCGAGCCAGGAAGCAGTGGTGGAGTTGTTGGTAAGTAGATAAAACCGTATTAAAATGATTGGTGTCACGTTATTAGCCTACTCTGTTTGATATTTCGATTAAACATACAGCTTGCTAACTTAGCTCACGTTGACTAATTTGTGTGATGGTGTTAGATATCTGACGCCTCATATTGTCAGGCAGGCTAGCAGGGTGCGCTAACGGCTAATTGAATTGTTTATTTCACTTAAGTAACGTTACAGAGGCTTGCTATGTGCTTGTGCTATATTGTGTTATAATACGTAACGTCATTAGTGGTCAAACAACAGTCCACAGGCCAACTGTTGCCCACAGCGCTGCCTGTTTAGCAGCAACAGGTCATGCAGAGCCTGAGTCTATCTTCTCACACAGCCCACAGGATTACAGCTATTTGACCGTCCCGCTCTCTCTCTCGCTCACGGGTAGTGGTCTCCCCACCATCACAGTCAAATGCTCGCAGACACAGAGGCAGATGCTGTTATTTTGAGAGCGGGGCTTACATATGCCGTCCCGTACGGAAAATAATGTTGCATACCACCGGTAACATGAATATATATTCCGTTGCTCGGTGCGCAAACTAGCTGTGTCAGGCATTATTTATAAGTAGCCTAATGTCCTGCACAACTCCACATGGAAAACTGGCAGTTCAATGAAGTGATGCTTATTGTCTGACATAGTGTACAAGTAGTTACTAGCTTAAAGTATTGTGCCAATAATGATCCTTATTTAAGTTAGCAAGCTGTATGTTTAATCGAAATATCAAACAGAGTAGGCTAATAACGTGACACCAATCATTTTAATACGGTTTTATCTACTTACCAACAACTCCACCACTGCTTCCTGGCTCGCTGGCGAGTGGCGACCATGACTTGCTTGTCAGAAAGACGTCGTTGGTGTAGACACTTGTCACTCAAGCATGTCTGACCAATGGAGAAGCACCCGCCCCCACTGCGGTACGTTTGTGTCAAAATGATTTAAAAAAAAAACGACTTCAAAACTTTTTTCACTTCATTCAAAAAAAAAGAAAGTTCAATAAAAAAAAAACACTTCAAATGATTTTTTTTTTTTTTGCATTTAAACAGTTTTTTCTTTGATTGAAATTATTTTTTTTTGATTGAAAATGTTTTTTTTTTGATTGAAGCAACTTTTTTGGGATTGAATAATTAAGACACAAATGTCCTACCCATAACATGGTCCAAACACAAAAAAGATTACTTCAATCAAAGAAAACATTTTCAATCAAAAAAAAAGTGTTCAAGTGCAATTTTTTGAATCTCAAATATTTTTTTGCATTCAAAAACATTTTTTCTATGATTGAAAAGGTTTATTTTTTGATTGAAGTGATTTTTTTATTGAAAATATGTTTTGTTTGTTTGAAGCAACTTCTTTTTTGATTGAATTATAAAGACACAAATGTCCTACCCATAATATGGCCCAAACACAAAACAACAATACTTCAATCAAAAAAGTTGCTTCAAACAAAAAAACCTTCACTTCTATCAAAAAAAACATTTTCAAGCAAAAAAAAATAGTGTTCAAATGCATTTTTTTGAGTCTCAAATATATTTTTGCATTCAAACACTTTTTTTCTTTGATTGAAACGGGTTTTTTTGATTGAAAATATATTTTTTGATTGAAGCAACCTTTTTTTTGATTGAATAATAAAGACACAAATCTACCTCCATACATCTACTGCAGTCAGATCCACCCGTGTTCACTCGGAAGGAATCACTCACATTTTCTGTGCACTTGTAATGACACTTAAAGGATGTTAAGAGGCTAAAAAGCAGGCTTACTACTTGCCCTATTGAAGTCAACAGGGTGCAAATTTTAAAAATAGAATAACTCGGTGTAGGCAACACCGATTTTTGTCGTTGTTCTCTGTATTGACAGCACTCCAAATGTACAAAAAAATGAGCTCAATGTTAAAATTGACCGGAGTTCTCCTTTAAGATTACACTCACCAAATTTGAAGATGATCAGATTAAAACTGTAGGAGGAGTTCGTTAAAGTACGAGGCCTGAAAATGGCAAAAACTGCACAAAAATCTGAGAGGAAGTTCAAAATGGCTGACTTCCTGTTGTGTTTAGGGCTATGCTCCAAGATACTTTTTTGTAGGTATTAGGTCATTACATGTATGTACCGAATTTCGTGCACGTACGTGGAACGTTGCGGGAGGCGCACTCCGTTGAACTTTTATAGGTGGCGCTATCGAGCCATTTTGCCCCGTCCAATTCTGAAACCTATATCAGATGTAAATTTTCGCCAGTTCTGACGCGTGTGCAAAGTTTCGTGAGTTTTCGAGCATGTTTAGGCCCTCAAAAATGCAATTAAATGCGGAGAAGAAGAAGAAGAAGAATAATAACTAGATTAAAAAGTTCGTCGAGACAAACTTTAAGTTGGCTTGAGAAAGTTTGTACTGGAAAGTTTGAAGTTTAAAGTAGTTAGAAGATTAAAGTAGTTTGAAGTTTAATTTAGTTTAAAGTTTAATTTAGTTTAAAGTTTAAATTAGTCTAAAGTTTAAATTAGTTTGAAGTAAATTAGTTTAAAGTTGAAAGTAGTTTAAAGTTTAAATTAGTCTAAAGTTTAAATTAGTTTGAAGTAAATTAGTTTAAAGTTGAAAGTAGTTTAAAGTTTAAATTAGTTTGAAGTTTAAATTAGCTTAAAGTTTTAATTAGTTTAAAGTTTAAAGAAGTTTAAAGTTAAAAAGTTGTTGGGGGTTTTCTAGTGGGTTGCTAAGGTGTTCTTGGTGGTTGCTAGGCGGTTGCTAGGGTGTTCTGGGTGGTTGCTATGGTGTTGCTAGGCGGTTGCTAAGGTATTTTGGCTGGTTGCTATGGTATTCGGGGTGGTTGCTTGGGTATTCTGGTTGGTTGCTATGGTGTTGCTAGGGTGTTGCTAAGCGGTTGCTAGGGTATTTTGGGTGGTTGCTAGGGTGTTCGGGGTGGTTGCTATGGTGTTGATAGGTGGTTGCTAAGGTATTTTGGGTGGTTGCTAGGGTGTTGCTAGGGTGTTCTGGGTGGTTGCTATGGTGTTGCTAGGTGGTTGCTAAGGTATTTTGGGTGGTTGCTAGGGTGTTGCTAGGCGGTTGCTAGGGTGTTCTGAGTGGTTGCTATGCTGTTGCTAGGTGGTTGCTAGGGTATTCTGGGTGGTTGCTAGGGTGTTTTGGGTGGTTGCTAGGGTGTTGCTAGGTGGTTGCTAAGGTACTTTGTGTGGTTGCTAGGGTGTTCTGGGTGGTTGCTAGGCGGTTGCTAGGGTGTTCTGGGTGGTTGCTAGGTTGTTGCTAGGGTGTTTTGGGTGGTTGCTATGGTGTTGCTAGGCGGTTGCTAGGGCATTCGGGGCGGTTGCTAAGGTATTTTGGGTGGTTGCTATGGTGTTACTAGGTGGTAGGTAGTTGTCACAGATGGTTACTATGGAGTTTTTATAGAGTTCTTAGAATGATTTAGCACTTAACTAATCGCTATTAGCATGTAGCTATTCACTGCTAGCATGTGTAGCATGTTGGAAGTGCTGTTTGCTAGCATGAGTCAAAAGAGCCAAACCTCATCTCTATATGATGTTCTGATACAGAGATATAGGTCTTGCAAAACGGTTGCTAGGGTACTCAAGTTTGGTTGCTATGGAGTTGCTTGGGAGCTGGAAGCTTTAAACTTAAGTTTAAAGTGGTTTGAAGTTTAAAGTAGTTTACGAGTTTACAAGTTTAAATGAGTTTAGAGTTTAAATGAGTTTAGAGTGTGTGTGTGTGTGTGTGTGTGTGTGTGTGTGTGTGTGTGTGTGTGTGTGTGTGTGTGTGTGTGTGTGTGAACACACACACACACACACACACACACACTCAGAGTTTATGAGTTTAGAGTTTATAAGTGTATAAATTGATGAGTTTATAAGTGTAAGAGTTTTTGAGTTTAGAGTTTATAAGTTTTAATGAGTTTAGAGTTTATAAGTTTAAATGAGTTTAAGAGTTCAGTTTATTAATTTATGAGTTTAAGAGTTCATAAGTCTATGAATTCATGAATTTATAAGTTAATTAGTTTATAAGTGTATGAGTTTAGAGTTTTTAGTTTAAATGAGTCTCAATGGCTCATATAGTATATAGAACGGCAGTTTGGTTTAGTCTTCAAGGTGTTTTGATTTGAATTTTCGTCGGTTTGAATTTTTTAGAACTCCCAATGAAAGTCAATGGGAATTTTTGAATGAGTTTTTTCGAGTTTTGATCGTCATTTTTAGGAAAACCGTAAGTCCGATCAGTCTGAAAAGATATAGCAACTCGAGTCAGATCAGTTTGAGTGTCCGAGCCGAATTTGGAGTATGTAGAGTTAAAGCTCTAGGAGGAGATCCATTTTAGTTTTTTTAGTCTCAGAAGAATAATAATAATAATAACTAGATTAAAAAGTTCGTCGAGACAAACTTTAAGTTGGCTTGAGAAAGCCGGACCAGAAAGTTTAAAGAAGTTTAAAATAGTTTGGAGTTTAAATTAGTTTAAAGTTTAAAGTAGTTTAAAGTTTAAATTAGTTTGAAGTTTAAAGTAGTTTAAAGTTTAAATTAGTTTAAAGTTTAAAGTAGTTTAAAGTTTAAATTAGTTTGAAGTTTAAAGTAGTTTAAAGTTTAAATTAGTTTGAAGTTTAAATTAGCTTAAAGTTTAAATTAGTTTGAAGTTTAAATTAGTTTAAAGTTTAAATTAGTTTGAAGTTTAAAGTAGTTTAAAGTTTAAATTAGGTAGTTTAAAGTTAAAAAGTTGTTGGGGGTTTTCTAGTGGGTTGCTAAGGTGTTCTCGGTGGTTGCTAGGCGGTTGCTAGGGTGTTCTGGGTGGTTGCTATTGTGTTGCTAGATGGTTGCTAAGGTATTTTGGGTGGTTGCTAGGTGGTTGCTAGGGTGTTCTGGGTGGTTGCTATGGTGTTGCTAGGCAGATGCTAAGGTATTTTGGGTGGTTGCTAGGCGGTTTCTAGGGTGTTCTGGGTGGTTGCTAGGGTGTTGCTAAGCGGTTGCTAGGGTATTTTGGGTGGTTGCTAGGGTGTTGCTAGGCGGTTGCTAGGGTGTTCTGGGTGGTTGCTAGGGTGTTGCTAAGCGGTTGCTAGGGTATTTTGGGTGGTTGCTAGGCGGTTGCTAGGGTGTTCTGGGTGGTTGCTAAGGTATTTTGGGTGGTTGCTAGGCGGTTGCTAGGGTGTTCTGGGTGGTTGCTATGGTGTTGATAGGCGGTTGCTAAGGTATTTTGGGTGGTTGCTAGGATGTTGCTAGGCGGTTGCTAGGGTGTTCTGGGTGGTTGCTATGGTGTTGCTAGGCGGTTGCTAGGGTATTCTGGGTGGTTGCTAGGCGGTTGCTAGGCGGTTGCTAGGGTGTTCTGGGTGGTTGCTAGGCGGTTGCTATGGTATTTTGGGTGGTTGCTAGGGTGTTCTGGGTGGTTGCTAGGGTGTTCTGGGTGGTTGCTAGGCGGTTGCTAGGGTGTTTTAGTGGTTGCTATGGTGTTGCTAGGCGGTTGCTAGGGTGTTCTGGGTGGTTGCTAGGGTGTTGCTAGGCGGTTGCTAGGGTATTCTGGGTGGTTGCTAGGGTGTTCTGGGTGGTTGCTATGCTGTTGCTAGACGGTTGCTAGGGTATTCTGGGTGGTTGCTAAGTGGTTGCTAGGGTGTTTTGGGTGGTTGCTAGGCGGTTGCTAGGGTGTTCTGGGTGGTTGCTATGGTGTTGCTAGGCAGTTGCTAAGGTATTCTGGGTGGTTGCTAGGCAGTTGCTAGGGTGTTCTGAGTGGTTGCTATGCTGTTGCTAAGGTATTCTGGGTGGTTGCTAGGCGGTTGCTAGGGTGTTCTGGGGGGTTGCTATGGTGTTTCTAGGCGGTTGCTAGGGTATTCTGGGTGGTTGCTAGGCGGTTGCTAGGGTGTTCTGGGTGGTTGCTATGGTGTTGCTAGGCGGTTGCTAGGGTGTTCTGGGTGGTTGCTATGATGTTGCTAGGCGGTTGCTAAGGTATTCTGGGCGGTTGCTAGGCAGTTGCTAGGGTGTTCTGGGCGGTTGCTATGGTGTTGCTAGGTGGTTGGTAGTTGTCACAGATGGTTACTATGGAGTTTTTATAGAGTCCTTAGCATGATCTTGGTATGATTTAGCACTTAACTAAATGATATTAGCATGTAGCTATTCACTGCTAGCATGTGTAGCATGTTGGAAGTGCTGTTTGCTAGCATGAGTCAAAAGAGCCAAACCTCATCTCTATACGATGTTCTGATACTGAGATATAGGTCTTGCAAAACGGTTGCTAGGGTACTCAAGTTTGGTTGCTATGGAGTTGCTTGGGAGCTTGAAGCTTTAAACTTGAGAAGTTTAAAGTGGTTTGAAGTTTAAAGTAGTTTACGAGTTTTGAGTTTACAAGTTTAAATGAGTTTAGAGTTTAAGTTTAAATGAGTTTAGTGTGTGTGTGTGTGTGTGTGTTCACACACACACACACACACACAATCAGAGCTTATGAGTTTAGAGTTTATAAGTGTATAAATTGATGAGTTTATAAGTGTTAGAGTTTTTGAGTTTAGAGTTTATAAGTTTTAAATGAGTTTAGAGTTTATAAGTTTTAATGAGTTTAGAGTTTATAAGTTTAAATGAGTTTAAGAGTTTAAGAGTTCAGAGTTTATTAATTTATGAGTTAAAGAGTTAATAAGTCTATGAATTCATGAGTTTATAAGTTAATTAGTTTATAAGTGTATGAGTTTAGAGTTTATTAGTTTAAATTAGTCTCATTGGCTAATATAGTATATAGAACGGCAGTTTGGTTTAGTCTTCAAGGTGTTTAGATTTGAATTTTCGTCGGTTGGTGAGTTTGAATGTAAATTTGAATTTTTTAGAACTCCCCAATGTAAGTCAATGGGAGTTTTTCCGAGTTTTGATCGGCATTTTTAGGAAAACCGTAAGTCCGATCAGTCTAAAAAGATATAGCAACTAACTTCAGATCAGTTTGAGTGTCTGAGCCGAGTTTGGAGTATGTAGTGTTAAAGCTCTAGGACGAGTTTGAGTCAACAGTTTTTAACAGAAGAATAATAATAATAACTAGATTAAAAAGTTCGTCGAGACAAACTTTAAGTTGGCTTGAGAAAGCCGGACCAGAAAGTTTAAAGAAGTTTAAAATAGTTTGGAGTTTAAATTAGTTTAAAGTTTAAAGTAGTTTAAAGTTTAAATTAGTTTGAAGTTTAAAGTAGTTTAAAGTTTAAATTAGTTTAAAGTTTAAAGTAGTTTAAAGTTTAAATTAGTTTGAAGTTTAAAGTAGTTTAAAGTTTAAATTAGTTTGAAGTTTAAATTAGCTTAAAGTTTAAATTAGTTTGAAGTTTAAATTAGTTTAAAGTTTAAATTAGTTTGAAGTTTAAAGTAGTTTAAAGTTTAAATTAGGTAGTTTAAAGTTAAAAAGTTGTTGGGGGTTTTCTAGTGGGTTGCTAAGGTGTTCTCGGTGGTTGCTAGGCGGTTGCTAGGGTGTTCTGGGTGGTTGCTATTGTGTTGCTAGATGGTTGCTAAGGTATTTTGGGTGGTTGCTAGGTGGTTGCTAGGGTGTTCTGGGTGGTTGCTATGGTGTTGCTAGGCAGATGCTAAGGTATTTTGGGTGGTTGCTAGGCGGTTTCTAGGGTGTTCTGGGTGGTTGCTAGGGTGTTGCTAAGCGGTTGCTAGGGTATTTTGGGTGGTTGCTAGGGTGTTGCTAGGCGGTTGCTAGGGTGTTCTGGGTGGTTGCTAGGGTGTTGCTAAGCGGTTGCTAGGGTATTTTGGGTGGTTGCTAGGCGGTTGCTAGGGTGTTCTGGGTGGTTGCTAAGGTATTTTGGTTGGTTGCTAGGTGGTTGCTAGGGTGTTCTGGGTGGTTGCTATGGTGTTGATAGGCGGTTGCTAAGGTATTTTGGGTGGTTGCTAGGATGTTGCTAGGCGGTTGCTAGGGTGTTCTGGGTGGTTGCTATGGTGTTGCTAGGCGGTTGCTAGGGTATTCTGGGTGGTTGCTAGGCGGTTGCTAGGCGGTTGCTAGGGTGTTCTGGGTGGTTGCTAGGCGGTTGCTATGGTATTTTGGGTGGTTGCTAGGGTGTTCTGGGTGGTTGCTAGGGTGTTCTGGGTGGTTGCTAGGCGGTTGCTAGGGTGTTTTAGTGGTTGCTATGGTGTTGCTAGGCGGTTGCTAGGGTGTTCTGGGTGGTTGCTAGGGTGTTGCTAGGCGGTTGCTAGGGTATTCTGGGTGGTTGCTAGGCGGTTGCTAGGGTGTTCTGGGTGGTTGCTATGCTGTTGATAGACGGTTGCTAGGGTATTCTGGGTGGTTGCTAAGTGGTTGCTAGGGTGTTTTGGGTGGTTGCTAGGCGGTTGCTAGGGTGTTCTGGGTGGTTGCTATGGTGTTGCTAGGCGGTTGCTAAGGTATTCTGGGTGGTTGCTAGGCAGTTGCTAGGGTGTTCTGAGTGGTTGCTATGCTGTTGCTAAGGTATTCTGGGTGGTTGCTAGGCGGTTGCTAGGGTGTTCTGGGGGGTTGCTATGGTGTTTCTAGGCGGTTGCTAGGGTATTCTGGGTGGTTGCTAGGCGGTTGCTAGGGTGTTCTGGGTGGTTGCTATGGTGTTGCTAGGCGGTTGCTAGGGTGTTCTGGGTGGTTGCTATGATGTTGCTAGGCGGTTGCTAAGGTATTCTGGGCGGTTGCTAGGCAGTTGCTAGGGTGTTCTGGGCGGTTGCTATGGTGTTGCTAGGTGGTTGGTAGTTGTCACAGATGGTTACTATGGAGTTTTTATAGAGTCCTTAGCATGATCTTGGTATGATTTAGCACTTAACTAAATGATATTAGCATGTAGCTATTCACTGCTAGCATGTGTAGCATGTTGGAAGTGCTGTTTGCTAGCATGAGTCAAAAGAGCCAAACCTCATCTCTATACGATGTTCTGATACTGAGATATAGGTCTTGCAAAACGGTTGCTAGGGTACTCAAGTTTGGTTGCTATGGAGTTGCTTGGGAGCTTGAAGCTTTAAACTTAAGAAGTTTAAAGTGGTTTGAAGTTTAAAGTAGTTTACGAGTTTTGAGTTTACAAGTTTAAATGAGTTTAGAGTTTAAGTTTAAATGAGTTTAGTGTGTGTGTGTGTGTGTGTGTGTTCACACACACACACACACACACACACACACACTCAGAGCTTATGAGTTTAGAGTTTATAAGTGTATAAATTGATGAGTTTATAAGTGTTAGAGTTTTTGAGTTTAGAGTTTATAAGTTTTAAATGAGTTTAGAGTTTATAAGTTTTAATGAGTTTAGAGTTTATAAGTTTAAATGAGTTTAAGAGTTTAAGAGTTCAGAGTTTATTAATTTATGAGTTAAAGAGTTAATAAGTCTATGAATTCATGAGTTTATAAGTTAATTAGTTTATAAGTGTATGAGTTTAGAGTTTATTAGTTTAAATTAGTCTCATTGGCTAATATAGTATATAGAACGGCAGTTTGGTTTAGTCTTCAAGGTGTTTAGATTTGAATTTTCGTCGGTTGGTGAGTTTGAATGTAAATTTGAATTTTTTAGAACTCCCCAATGTAAGTCAATGGGAGTTTTTCCGAGTTTTGATCGGCATTTTTAGGAAAACCGTAAGTCCGATCAGTCTAAAAAGATATAGCAACTAACTTCAGATCAGTTTGAGTGTCTGAGCCGAGTTTGGAGTATGTAGTGTTAAAGCTCTAGGACGAGTTTGAATCAACAGTTTTTAACAGAAGAATAATAATAATAACTAGATGCAAAAGTTCGTCGAGACAAACTTTAAGTTGGCTTGAGAAAGTTTGGACCAGAACGCTTTTTGCTAGGCGGTTGCTAGGGTCTTTTGGGTGGTTGCTATGCTGTTTCTAGGCGGTTGCTAGGGTATTCTGGGTGGTTGCTAGGCGGTTGCTAGGGTGTTTTGGGTGGTTGCTAGGCGGTTGCTAGGGTGTTCTGGGTGGTTGCTATGGTGTTGCTAGGTGGTTGCTAGGGTGTTTTGGGTGGTTGCTAGGCGGTTGCTAGGGTGTTCTGGGTGGTTGCTATGGTGTTGCTAGGCGGTTGCTAGGGTGTTTTGGGCGGTTGCTAGGCGGTTGCTAGGGTGTTCTGGGTGGTTGCTATGGTGTTGCTAGGCGGTTGCTAGGGTGTTCTGGGTGGTTGCTATGGTGTTGCTAGGCGGTTGCTAGGGTGTTCTGGGTGGTTGCTAGGCGGTTGCTAGGGTGTTCTGGGTGGTTGCTAGGATGTTGCTAGGCGGTTGCTAGGGTGTTCTGGGTGGTTGCTATGGTGTTGCTAGGCGGTTGCTAGGGTATTCTGGGTGGTTGCTAGGCGGTTGCTAGGGTGTTCTGGGTGGTTGCTATGGTGTTGCTAGGGTATTCTGGGTGGTTGCTAGGCGGTTGCTAGGGTGTTCTGGGTGGTTGCTATGGTATTTTGGGTGGTTGCTAGGGTGTTCTGGATGGTTGCTAGGGTGTTCTGGGTGGTTGCTAGGCGGTTGCTAGGGTGTTTTAGTGGTTGCTATGGTGTTGCTAGGCGGTTGCTAGGGTGTTCTGGGTGGTTGCTAGGGTGTTGCTAGGCGGTTGCTAGGGTATTCTGGGTGGTTGCTAGGCGGTTGCTAGGGTGTTCTGGGTGGTTGCTATGCTGTTGCTAGATGGTTGCTAGGGTATTCTGGGTGGTTGCTATGGTGTTGCTAGGGTGTTTTGGGTGGTTGCTAGGCGGTTGTTAGGGTGTTCTGGGTGGTTGCTATGGTGTTGCTAGGCGGTTGCTAAGGTATTCTGGGTGGTTGCTAGGCAGTTGCTAGGGTGTTCTGAGTGGTTGCTATGCTGTTGCTAAGGTGTTCTGGGTGGTTGCTAGGCGGTTGCTAGGGTGTTCTGGGTGGTTGCTATGGTGTTTCTAGGCGGTTGCTAGGGTATTCTGGGTGGTTGCTAGGCGGTTGCTAGGGTGTTCTGGGTGGTTGCTATGGTGTTGCTAGGCGGTTGCTAGGGTGTTCTGGGTGGTTGCTATGATGTTGCTAGGCGGTTGCTAAGGTATTCTGGGCGGTTGCTAGGCAGTTGCTAGGGTGTTCTGGGCGGTTGCTATGGTGTTGCTAGGTGGTTGGTAGTTGTCACAGATGGTTACTATGGAGTTTTTATAGAGTCCTTAGCATGATCTTGGTATGATTTAGCACTTAACTAATTGATATTAGCATGTAGCTATTCACTGCTAGCATGTGTAGCATGTTGGAAGTGCTGTTTGCTAGCATGAGTCAAAAGAGCCAAACCTCATCTCTATACGATGTTCTGATACTGAGATATAGGTCTTGCAAAACGGTTGCTAGGGTACTCAAGTTTGGTTGCTATGGAGTTGCTTGGGAGCTTGAAGCTTTAAACTTAAGAAGTTTAAAGTGGTTTGAAGTTTAAAGTAGTTTACGAGTTTTGAGTTTACAAGTTTAAATGAGTTTAGAGTTTAAGTTTAAATGAGTTTAGTGTGTGTGTGTGTGTGTGTGTGTGTTCACACACACACACACACACACACACACTCAGAGCTTATGAGTTTAGAGTTTATAAGTGTATAAATTGATGAGTTTATAAGTGTTAGAGTTTTTGAATTTAGAGTTTATAAGTTTTAAATGAGTTTAGAGTTTATAAGTTTAAATGAGTTTAAGAGTTCAGAGTTTATTAATTTATGAGTTAAAGAGTTAATAAGTCTATGAATTCATGAGTTTATAAGTTAATTAGTTTATAAGTGTATGAGTTTAGAGTTTATTAGTTTAAATTAGTCTCATTGGCTAATATAGTATATAGAACGGCAGTTTGGTTTAGTCTTCAAGGTGTTTAGATTTGAATTTTCGTCGGTTGGTGAGTTTGAATGTAAATTTGAATTTTTTAGAACTCCCCAATGTAAGTCAATGGGAGTTTTTCCGAGTTTTGATCGGCATTTTCAGGAAAACCGTAAGTCCGATCAGTCTGAAAAGATATAGCAACTAACTTCAGATCAGTTTGAGTGTCTGAGCCGAGTTTGGAGTATGTAGTGTTAAAGCTCTAGGACGAGTTTGAGTCAACAGTTTTTAACAGAAGAATAATAATAATAATAATAAGTTTAAATAGGATTTCAATATGTTGGCTCTCTCAAGCCAACTTAACTAGATTAAAAAGTTCGTCGAGACAAACTTTAAGTTGGCTTGAGAAAGTTTGTACTGGAAAGTTTGAAGTTTAAAGTAGTTTGAAGATTAAAGTAGTTTGAAGTTTAATTTAGTTTAAAGTTTAAATTAGTCTAAAGTTTAAATTAGTTTGAAGTAAATTATTTTAAAGTTGAAAGTAGTTTAAAGTTTTAATTAGTTTAAAGTTTAAAGTAGTTAAAAGTTAAAAAGTTGTTGGGGGTTTTCTAGTGGGTTGCTAAGGTGTTCTGGGTGGTTGCTAGGCGGTTGCTAGGGTGTTCTGGGTGGTTGCTATGGTGTTGCTATGCGGTTGCTAAGGTTTTTGGGTGGTTGTTAGGGTGTTCTGGGTTGTTGCTAGGGTGTTGCTTGGTGGTTGCTAGGGTGTTTTGGGTGGTTGCTAGGGTGTTTTGGATGGTTGCTAGGTGGTTGCTAGGGTGTTCTGGGTGGTTGCTATGGTGTTGCTAGGCGGTTGCTAAGGTATTTTTGGTGGTTGCTAGGGTTTTCTGGGTGGTTGCTAGGGTGTTCTGGGTGGTTGTTAGGGTGTTGCTAAGCGGTTGCTAGGGTATTTTTGGTGGTTGCTAGGGTGTTGCTAGGCAGTTGCTAAGGTATGTTGGTGGTTGCTAGGCGGTTGCTAGGGTGTTCTGGGTGGTTGCTATGGTGTTGCTAGGCGGTTGCTAAGGTATTTTGGGTGGTTGCTAGGGTGTTGCTGGGCGGTTGATAGGGTGTTCTGGGTGGTTGCTAGGGTGTTGCTAGGCAGTTGCTAGGGTATTCTGGGTGGTTGCTATGGTGTTCTGGGTGGTTGCTAGGCGGTTGCTAGGGTGTTTTAGGTGGTTGCTAGGCGGTTGCTAGGGTGTTCTGGGTGGTTGCTATGCTGTTGCTAGGCGGTTGCTAGGGTATTCTGGGTGGTTGCTAGGCAGTTGCTAGGGTGTTTTGGGTGGTTGCTATGGTGTTGCTAGGCGGTTGCTAGGGTGTTCTGGGTGGTTGCTATGCTGTTGCTAGGCGGTTGCTAGGGTATTCTTGGTGGTTGCTAGGCGGTTGCTAGGGTGTTCTGGGTGGTTGCTATGCTGTTGCTAGGCGGTTGCTAGGGTATTCTGGGTGGTTGCTAGGCGGTTGCTAGGGTATTCTGGGTGGTTGCTATGCTGTTGCTAGGCGGTTGCTAGGGTGTTCTGGGTGGTTGCTAGGCGGTTGCTAGGGTGTTTTGGTGGTTGCTATGGTGATGCTAGGCGGTTACTAAGGTATTCTGGGTGGTTGCTAGGCGGTTTCTAGGGTGTTCTGGGTGGTTGCTATGGTGTTGCTAGGCGGTTACTAAGGTATTCTGGGTGGTTGCTAGGCGGTTGCTAGGGTGTTCTGGGCTGTTGCTATGGTGTTACTAGGTGGTTGGTAGTTGTCACAGATGGTTACTATGGAGTCTTTACAGAGTTCTTAGCATGATCTTGGCATGATATAGCACTTAACTAATCGCTATTAGCATGTAGCTATTTACTGCTAGCATGTGTAGCATGTTGGAAGTGCTGTTTGCTAGCATGAGTCAAAAGAGCCAAACCTCATCTCTATACAATGTTCTGATACAGAGATATAGGTCTTGCAAAACGGTTGCTAGGGTACTCAAGTTTGGTTGCTATGGAGTTGCTTGGCAGCTGGAAGCTTTAAACTTAAGAAGTTTAAAGTGGTTTGAAGTTTAAAGTAGTTTATGAGATTTTGAGTTTTGAGTTTATAAGTTTAAATGAGTTTAGAGTTTAAGTTTAAATGAGTTTAGAGTGTGTGTGTGTGTGTGTGTGTGTGTGTGTGTGTGTGTGTTCACACACACACACACACACACACACTCAGAGTTTATGAGTTTAGAGTTTATAAGTGTATAAATGCATGAGTTTATAAGTGTACAAGTTTTTGAGTTTAGTTTATAAGTTTAATTGAGTTTTGAGTTTATAAGTTTAAATGAGTTTAGAGTTTATATGTGTAAATGAGTTTAAAGAGTTCAGAGTTTATTAATTTATGAGTTTAAGAGTTCATAAGTCTATGAATTCATGAGTTTATAAGTTAATTAGTTTATAAGTGTATGAGTTTAGAGTTCATTAGTTTAAATGAGTCTCAATGGCTCTTATAGTATATAGAATGGCAGTTTGGTTTAGTCTTCAAGGTGTTTAGATTTAAATTTTTGTCGGTTGGTGAGTTTGAATCTAAATTTGAATTTTTTAGAACTCCCCAATGCAAGTCAATGGGAGTTTTTCCGAGTTTTGATCGTCATTTTTAGGAAAACCGTAAGTCCGATCAGTCTGAAAAGATATAGCACACTTGGTCAGATCAGTTTGAGTGTCTGAGCCGAGTTTGGAGTATGTAGAGTTAAAGCTCTAGGAGGAGTTTCATATAGAAATTTTAGTCTCGGAATAATAATAATAATAAGTTTAAATAGGATTTCAGTAAGTTGGCTCTCTCAAGCCAACTTAATAATAATAAGTTTAAATAGGATTTCAGTAAGTTGGCTCTCTCAAGCCAACTTAATAAGTTTAAGTACAATATCAGTAAGTTGGCTCTCTCAAGCCAACTTAATAATAAGTTTAAATAGGATTTCAGTAAGTTGGCTCTCTCAAGCCAACTTAATAATAATAAACAGAGCAATTCCAAGAGGGTCCTCACACCATCGGTGCTCGGGCCCTAATAATAATAATAAACAGAGCAATTCCAAGAGGGTCCTCACACCATCGGTGCTCGGGCCCTAATAAACAGAGCAATTCCAAGAGGGTCCTCACACCATCGGTGCTCGGGCCCTAATAAACAGAGCAATTCCAAGAGGGTCCTCACACCATCGGTGCTCGGGCCCTAATAATAATAAACAGAGCAATTCCAAGAGGGTCCTCACACCATCGGTGCTCGGGCCCTAATTAAAGCTGCAAGCAGCGATGAAAGGGCCCTCGCACCCGTGCCATCAACACTCGGTGGCTTTAGGAAGGCAGAGCATGGTTGGGAAATGTACATTTAAGGAGGTATATATAGTAAGAGTATGTCAAAGTCAGTTACAAAATGTTTTGTATAATGGTGATAATAGCATGCTTCATGACTCAGCTAAGTGTTGCTAGCATGTTCAGTCTGTTTCTAGCATGCTTAGTACACAATAATTATGTGGTTAGTACTGCATTACTGTGTTAACCATGTCAGTTTCTGTTGCCAGTAGGTGGCGTTATGACTATAACTGAATATGAGCATGGATGTGTGTTCAGGACAGAACTCTTGTCAAACATGTGAAGTTTGGTGCAAATTGGACATTGCCTTCTTGAGTAACAACAAAGTCATGTTTCATTGAATTAGCATTCTTTAGAACTTAGCTAAGCATTGTTAGCATGTTTTAACATGTTGCTAGAACGGCATCAACGTGTTAAACATGTCACTTCCTGTTGCCAGTTGGTGGCGCTATTACTATAACTGAACATTCTCATGTAGATGTGTTCAGGCCATGACTCTTATCAAAAGTGTGAAGTTTGGGGCAGATTGGACATTCCATGCCTGAGTTACAGCAAATTCCTATTTAATTGCAATAATAGCATGCTTTAGCACTTGGCTAAGAGTTTGCTAGCATGTTTTAGCATGTTTCTAGTATGTTGTTAGCATGTTTAACACTTGCTGGCACTTTTTTATATGTTATTAGGAGTCCACAACAGTGTTAAACATGTCACTTCCTGTTGCCAGCAGGTGGCGCTATGACTGTAACTGAATATAAGCATGGTCATGTGTTCAGGACAGAACGCTTATCAAAAGTGTGAAGTTTGGGGCAGATTGGACATTCCATGCCTGAGTTACAGCAAATTCATATTTAATTGCAGTAATATCATTCTTTAGCACTTAGCTAAGTGTTTGCTATTATGTTTTAGCATGTCTCTAGTATGTTGGTAGGATGTTTAGCACCTACTGGCATTTTTTTATATGTTATTAGGAGTCAAGAACAGTGTTAAACGTCACTTCCTGTTGCCAGCAGGTGGCGCTATGACTATAACTAAATATGAGCATGGACATGTGTTCAAGAGATAACTCTTATCAAACGTGTGACGTTTGGGGTAGATTGTACATTGCCTTCTTGAGTAACAACAAAGTCCTGTTTCATTGAATTAGCATGCTTTAGCACTTAGCTAAGTATTGCTAGCATGTTTTAATATGTTTCTAGCATGTTTAGAACTCAATGGCATTTTTAACATGTTGCTAGAACGGCATCAACGTGTTAAACATGTCACTTCCTGTTGCCAGTAGGTGGCGCTATTACTATAACTGAATTTGAGCATAGGCATGCGTTCAGGCCATGATTCTTATCAAACATGTGAAGTTTGGGGCAGATTGGACGTTCCATGCCTGAGTTACAGCAAATTCCTATTTAATTGCAGTAATAGCATGCTTTATCACTTAGCTAAGTGTTTGCTAGCATGTTTCTAGTATGTTGCTAACCTGTTTAGCACTTGCTGGCTCTTTTATATATGTTATTAGGAGACCACAACAGTGTTAAACATGTCACTTCCTGTTGACAGCAGGTGGCGCTATTACTATAACTGAATATTCTCATGTAGATGTGTTCAGGCCATGACTCTTATCAAACGTGTGAAGTTTGGGGCAGATTGGACATTCCATGCCTGTGTTACAGCAAATTCCTATTTAATTGCAGCAATAGCATGCTTTAGCACTTAGCTAAGTGTTTGCTAGCATGTTTTAGCATGTTTCTAGTATGTTGTTAGCATGTTTAGCACTTGCTGGCACTTTTTTTATATGTTTTTATATGTCCACAACAGTGTTTAACATGTCACTTCCTGTTGCCAGCAGGTGGCACTATGACTGTAACTGAATATGAGCATGGTCATGTGTTCAGGACAGAACGTTTATTAAAAGTGTGAAGTTTGGCGCATATTGGACATTGCCTTCTTGAGTAACAACAACATCCTGTTTCATTGAATTAGCATGCTTTACCACTTAGCTAAGTATTGCTAGCATGTTTTAACATTAGCTAGCATGTTTTAACATGTTTCTAGCATGTTTAGACCTCAATGGCATTTTTAACATGTTGCTAGAATGGCATCAACGTGTTAAACATGACACTTCCTGTTGCCAGTAGGTGGCGCTATTACTATAACTGAATATTCTCATGTAGATGTGTTCAGGACTGAACGCTTATTAAAAGTGTGAAGTTTGGGGCAGATTGGACATTCCATGCCTGAGTTACAGCAACTTCCTGTTTCATGGCGAAACATCGAAATTTGTAAGGCCGCCGAGGACCCGCCCTTCGACGAAAACTCAAGATCTTCGCAATTTAACGTCGCAAAGGCCTTAAGATTACACTCACCAAATTTGAAGATGATCAGATTAAAACTGTAGGAGGAGTTCGTTAAAGTACGAGGCCTGAAAATGGCAAAAACTGCACAAAAATCTGAGAGGAAGTTCAAAATGGCTGACTTCCTGTTGTGTTTAGGGCTATGCTCCAAGAGACTTTTTTGTAGGTATTAGGTCATTACACGTATGTGCCGAATTTCGTGCACGTACGTTGAACGTTGCGGGAGGCGCACTCCGTTGAACTTTTATAGGTGGCGCTATCGAGCCATTTTGCCCAGTCCAATTCTGAAACCTATATCAGATGTAAATTTTCGCCAGTTCTGACGCGTGTGCAAAGTTTTGTGAGTTTTCGCGCATGTTTAGGCCCTCAAAAATGCAATTCAATGCGGAGAAGAAGAATAATAATAATAATTAAAGCTGCAAGCAGCGATGAAAGGGCCCTCGCACCCGTGCCATCAACACTCGGTGGCTTTAGGAAGACAGAGCATGGTTGGGAAATGTACATTTAAGGAGGTATATATAGTAAGAGTATGTCAAAGTCAGTTACAAAATGTTTTGTATAATGGTGATAATAGCATGCTTCATGACTCAGCTAAGTGTTGCTAGCATGTTTAGTCTGTTTCTAGCATGCTTAGTACACAATAATTATGTGGTTAGTACTGCATTACGGTGTTAACCATGTCAGTTTCTGTTGCCAGTAGGTGGCGTTATGGCTATAACTGAATATGAGCATGGATGTGTGTTCAGGACAGAACTCTTATCAAACGTGTGAAGTTTGGTGCAAATTGGACATTGCCTTCTTGAGTAACAACAAAGTCATGTTTCATTGAATTAACATTCTTTAGCACTTAGCTAAGCATTGTTAGCATGTTTTAACATGTTTCTAGCATGTTTAGAACTCAATGGCATTTTTAACATGTTGCTAGAATGGCATAAAAGTGTTAAACATGTCACTTCCTGTTGCCAGTAGGTGGCGCTATTACTATAACTGAATTTGAGCATAGACATGTGTTCAGGCCATGATTCTTATCAAATGTGTGAAGTTTGGGGCAGATTGGACATTCCATGCCTGAATTACAGCAAATTCCTATTTAATTGCAATAATAGCATGCTTTAGCACTTAGCTAAGAGTTTGCTAGCATGTTTTAGCATGTTTCTAGTATGTTGTTAGCATGTTTAGCACTTGCTGGCACTTTTTTATATGTTATTAGGAGTCCATAACAGTGTTAAACATGTCACTTCCTGCTGCCAGCAGGTGGCGCTATGACTGTAAGCATGATCATGTGTTCAGGACAGAACGCTTATCAAAAGTGTGAAGTTTGGGGCAGATTGGACATTCCTTGCCTGAGTTACAGCAAATTCATATTTAATTGCAGTAATATCATTCTTTAGCACTTAGCTAAGTGTTTGCTAGTATGTTTTAGCAAGTCTCTAGTATGTTGGTAGGATGTTTAGCACCTACTTGCATTTTTTTATATGTTATTAGGAGTCAAGAACAGTGTTAAACGTCACTTCCTGTTGCCAGCAGGTGGCGCTATGACTATAACTAAATATGAGCATGGACATGTGTTCAAGAGATAACTCTTATCAAACGTGTGAAGTTTGGGGTAGATTGTACATTGCCTTCTTGAGTAACAACAAAGTCCTGTTTCATTGAATTAGCATGGTTTAGCACTTAGCTAAGTACTGCTAGCATGTTTTAACATGTTTCTAGCATGTATAGAACTCAATGGCATTTTTAACATGTTGCTAGAACGGCATCAAAGTGTTAAACATGTCACTTCCTGTTGCCAGTAGGTGGTGCTATTACTATAACTGAATTTGAGCATAGACATGTGTTCAGGCCATGATTCTTATCAAATGTGTGAAGTTTGGGGCAGATTGGACATTACATGCCTGAGTTACAGCAAATTCCTATTTAATTGCAGTAATAGCATGCTTTAGCACTTAGCTAAGTGTTTGCTAGCATGTTTCTAGTATGTTGCTAACCTGTTTAGCACTTGTTGGCTCTTTTTTATATGTTATTAGGAGACCACAAGAGTGTTAAACATGTCACTTCCTGTTACCAGTAGGTGGCGCTATTACTATAACTGAATTTTCTCATGTAGATGTGTTCAGGACAGAACGCTTATCAAAAGTGTGAAGTTTGGGGCAGATTGGACATTCCATGCCTGAGTTACAGCAAATTCCTATTTAATTGCAATAATAGCATGCTTTAGCACTTAGCTAAGAGTTTGCTAGCATGTTTTAGCATGCTTCTATTATGTTGTTAGCATGTTTAGCACTTGCTGGCACTTTTTTATATGTTATTAGGAGTCCATATCAGTGTTAAACATGTCACTTCCTGTTGCCAGCAGGTGGCGCTATGACTGTAACTGAATATGAGCATGGTCATGTGTTCAGGACAGAACGCTTATCAAAAGTGTGAAGTTTGGGGCAGATTGGACATTCCATGCCTGAGTTACAGCAACTTCCTGTTTCATGGCGAAACATCGAAATTTGTCAGGCCGCCGAGGACACGCCCTTTGACGAAAACTCAAGATCTTCGCAATTTAACGTCGCAAAGGCCTTAAGATTACACTCACCAAATTTGAAGATGATCAGATTAAAACTGTAGGAGGAGTTCGTTAAAGTACGAGGCCTGAAAATGGCAAAAACTGCACAAAAATCTGAGAGGAAGTTCAAAATGGCTGACTTCCTGATGTGTTTAGGGCTATGCTCCAAGAGACTTTTTTGTAGGTATTAGGTCATTACATGTATGTACCGAATTTCGTGCACGTACGTGGAACGTTGCGGGAGGCGCACTCCGTTGAACTTTTATAGGTGGCGCTATCGAGCCATTTTGCCCCGTCCAATTCTGAAACCTATATCAGATGTAAATTTTCGCCAGTTCTGACGCGTGTGCAAAGTTTCGTGAGTTTTCGAGCATGTTTAGGCCCTCAAAAATGCAATTAAATGCGGAGAAGAAGAAGAAGAAGAATAATAATAATAATAAACAGAGCAATTCCAAGAGGGTCCTCACACCATCGGTGCTCGGGCCCTAATTAAAGCTGCAAGCAGCGATGAAAGGGCCCTCGCACCCGTGCCATCAACACTCGTTGGCTTTAGGAAGACAGAGCATGGTTGGGAAATGTACATTTAAGGAGGTATATATAGTAAGAGTATGTCAAAGTCAGTAACAAAATGTTTTGTATAATGGTAATAATAGCATGCTTCATGACTCAGCTAAGTGTTGCTAGCATGTTTAGTCTGTTTCTAGCATGCTTAGTACACAATAATTATGTGGTTAGTACTGCATTACTGTGTTAACCATGTCAGTTTCTGTTGCCAGTAGGTGGCGTTATGACTATAACTGAATATGAGCATGGATGTGTGTTCAGGACAGAACTCTTATCAAACGTGTGAAGTTTGGTGCAAATTGGACATTGCCTTCTTGAGTAACAACAAAGTCATGTTTCATTGAATTAGCATTCTTTAGCACTTAGCTAAGCATTGTTAGCATGTTTTAACATGTTTCTAGCATGTTTAGAACTCAATGGAATTTTTAACATGTTGCTAGAACGACATCAACGTGTTAAACATGTCACTTCCTGTTGCCAGTAGGTGGCGCTATTACTATAACTGAACATTCTCATCTAGGTGTGTTCAGGCCATGACTCTTATCAAAAGTGTGAAGTTTGGGGCAGATTGGACATTCCATGCCTGAGTTACAGCAAATTCCTATTTAATTGCAATAATAGCATGCTTTAGCACTTAGCTAAGAGTTTGATAGCATGTTTTAGCATTTTTCTAGTATGTTGTTAGCATGTTTAACACTTGCTGGAACTTTTTATATGTTATTAGGAGTCCATAACAGTGTTAAACATGTCACTTCCTGTTGCCAGCAGGTGGCGCTATGACTGTAACTGAATATAAGCATGGTCATGTGTTCAGGACAGAACGCTTATCAAAAGTGTGAAGTTTGGGGCAGATTGGACATTCCATGCCTGAGTTACAGCAAATTCCTATTTAATTGCAATAATAGCATGCTTTAGCACTTAGCTAAGAGTTTGCTAGCATGTTTTAGCATTTTTCTAGTATGTTGTTAGCATGTTTAACACTTGCTGGCACTTTTTTATATGTTATTAGGAGTCCATAACCGTGTTAAACATGTCACTTCCTGTTGCCAGCAGGTGGCGCTATGACTGTAACTGAATATAAGCATGGTCATGTGTTCAGGACAGAACGCTTATCAAAAGTGTGAAGTTTGGGGCAGATTGGACATTCCATGCCTGAGTTACAGCAAATTCATATTTAATTGCAGTAATATCATTCTTTAGCACTTAGCTAAGTGTTTGCTAGTATGTTTTAGCATGTCTCTAGTATGTTGGTAGGATGTTTAGCACCTACTGGCATTTTTTTTATATGTTATTAGGAGTCAAGAACAGTGTTAAACGTCACTTCCTGTTGCCAGCAGGTGGCGCTATGACTATAACTAAATATGAGCATGGACATGTGTTCAAGAGATAACTCTTATCAAACGTGTGAAGTTTGGGGTAGATTGTACATTGCCTTCTTGAGTAACAACAAAGTCCTGTTTCATTGAATTAGCATGCTTTAGCACTTAGCTAAGTATTGCTAGCATGTTTTAATATGTTTCTAGCATGTTTCGAACTCAATGGCATTTTTAACATGTTGCTAGAACGGCATCAACGTGTTAAACATGTCACTTCCTGTTGCCAGTAGGTGGCGCTATTACTATAACTGAATCTGAGCATAGACATGTGTTCAGGCCATGATTCTTATCAAACGTGTGAAGTTTGGGGCAGATTGGACATTCCATGCCTGTGTTACAGCAAATTCCTATTTAATTGCAACAATAGCATGCTTTAGCACTTAGCTAAGTGTTTGCTAGCATGTTTTAGCATGTTTCTAGTATGTTGTTAGCATGTTTAGCACTTGCTGGCACTTTTTTTATATGTTTTTATATGTCCACAACAGTGTTTAACATGTCACTTCCTGTTGCCAGCAGGTGGCACTATGACTGTAACTGAATATGAGCATGGTCATGTGTTCAGGACAGAACGTTTATTAAAAGTGTGAAGTTTGGCGCAGTTTGGACATTGCCTTCTTGAGTAACAACAACATCCTGTTTCATTGAATTAGCATGCTTTAGCACTTAGCTAAGTATTGCTAGCATGTTTTAACATGTTTCTAGCATGTTTAGAAGTCAATGGCATTTTTAACATGTTGCTAGAATGGCATCAACGTGTTAAACATGACACTTCCTGTTACCAGTAGGTGGCGCTATTACTATAACTGAATATTCTCATGTAGATGTGTTCAGGACAGAACGCTTATCAAAAGTGTGAAGTTTGGGGCAGATCGGACATTCCATGCCTGAGTTACAGCAAATTCCAATTTAATTGCAATAATAGCATGCTTTAGCACTTAGCTAAGAGTTTGCTAGCATGTTTTAGCATGCTTCTAGTATGTTGTTAGCATGTTTAGCACTTGCTGGCACTTTTTTATATGTTATTAGGAGTCCATAACAGTGTTAAACATGTCACTTCCTGTTGCCAGCAGGTGGCGCTATGACTATAACTGAATATGAGCATGGTCATGTGTTCAGGACAGAACTCTTATCAAACGTGTGAAGTTTGGGGCAGATTGGACATTCCATGCCTGAGTTACAGCAACTTCCTGTTTCATGGCGAAACATCGAAATTTGTCAGGCCGCCGAGGACCCGCCCTTCGACGAAAACTCAAGATCTTCGCAATTTAACGTCGCAAAGGCCTTAAGATTACACTCACCAAATTTGAAGATGATCAGATTAAAACTGTAGGAGGAGTTTGTTAAAGTACGAGGCCTGAAAATGGCAAAAACTGCACAAAAATCTGAGAGGAAGTTGAAAATGGCTGACTTCCTGTTGTGTTTAGGGCTATGCTCCAAGAGACTTTTTTGTAGGTATTAGGTCAATACATGTATGTACCGAATTTCGTGCACGTACGTGGAACGTTGCGGGAGGCGCACTCCGTTGAACTTTTATAGGTGGCGCTATCGAGCCATTTTGCCCCGTCCTATTCTGAAACCTATATCAGATGTAAATTTTCGCCAGTTCTGACGCGTGTGCGTTATATATATATATAAAAGACCAAAAATGTTGCTTGACTTACCTTATTCTGATTTTATGATACACTCAAAATATTCCACAACAAATCCTTTAAATTTAATGTAAAAATAAAAATGAAAGAAAGCAGTGTTGAGCTCACGTAACCCTCTCATTAGAATCAAAATGTTTCAACATTTGCGATGTATTTGGATGCTAAACTATTCTTTATTATAGGCTTTGTTCTTAACTCGTGTTCCAATATCGACGGAAAAAATCATCCTCTTCACAAGCGCAAAAATGTGCTTGGAAACACCACAGTGGAGCGGTGCTTACTGTGAATGTATGAATTGTACTACTGACTATTTAGAGCAGTGTAATTGTTATATGTTAGGTTGACTATTTTATTATTATATTTTATGAAGGCCATAATGAACAGGCTGCGATGTCAAGATTACAATGCTGGAATGTGTGTGTGTGTGTTCATGTTTTTCTATCCCGGTGGGGACTTCAACCTGAATGCATACAGACTCATGGGGACTCGTGTCACAGTGGGGACCTAAATAGAGGCCCCCATGGGTAAACAAGCTTATAAATCATACAGAATGAGTTTTTTTGGAAATGTAAAAATGCAGAAAGTTTTCTGTGATAGGTAGGTTTAAAATATTCTCAAAGTCACATATTACCTAGTATATTTTTATATAGATACAATAGGCCTACCTGATTTTGAACACAAGAGGGCAGTATAGCCCTATGTATAAGGAGGAGTAACTAAAAACTCAGAGTCTGAAATATCCAAAAAATCCACATTCAGACAAAAATATCTGACTTCCAGATGGCCGGAGCTAATGAATGTAAATTAGAAAGTTGTCCGGCTTGATGAGTACAATATACAAACTTTTTTTTTTTTTTACTGTAGTTAAAACTAACCCGCCCACTTTTGTCAAAAGCATGTTGAAAGTGACACACTTCCTGCTGCCATTTGGTGGCGCTATAACTTTGACTCACAATAGTTACATCCATCTGATCGGCCTCTTACCACGAACACACTGCTGAAGTTTCATCAAGATCAGTTAATGTATGCATAAGTTATTCTACTTCGTGTTTCTCTTTTCTCGCCATAAATTCGTTTCCTCGCCACGGCCAAACCGTTCGAGATATCAAAAATCCGTCCGCAATTTAGAATCCTCAATGTCTTGACTTCATGCACACCGAGTTTGGTGGGGATTGGATGAATTCTCAAGGAGGAGTACTTCGCATTCCACAGCAAGCGTTTTCCAAACAACCCATAATAGCCGACTTCCTGTTGGGCTGGTGTAAAAGTTGACCGGGGGAAAGTTGTTCGGCCCGATGAGATCTATATGTGTACCGAGTTTCATATTAATTCATGCAAGCGTGTTTGATCTATGGACCAAGTTTTGGGACCCCTTTCAAGGGGGCGCTGTTGAGCCCCCCTGCCACGCCCGGGTACCAGCTTCAGCCCGTCCCTGATGGCAGGGGGTTCTGACTTGTGTGCAAAGTTTCAAGAGTTTTTGAGCACGTTAAGGACCCCAAAAGCCCCTGAAACCTTGATTAACAATATAAAAGCAATAGTCAAATCCCCCCCTCCCCTCACACACACAGAGACACAGAGAGAGGGAGAGAAAATTATTCAGAAAATCCACATTCAAACCAAAATATCTCTCTTCCTGGTGGTCTGAGGTTATGACTGTAAATTAGAAAGTTGTCCGGCTTGATGAGAACAATACACCTACCAAGTTTTGTGATTCTAGGAAAAACTAAGCCCCCATTTTTGACTAAAGGTGGCGCTACTGAGCCATTTCACCACGCCCGTTTCTGAAACTTTGCACATGTCTACTGGATAATAAATGTGATGTGTCTGTCGAGTTTCATGCATTTTCAAGCATGTGAAGAGTCTCAAAAGCATCCGAAAAGAATTAAAGTTAAATGTTTATTAAAGTTTAATGCGTTGCCACGGCAACAGTATCTAAGATATCAATAATCCTTTCACAGGTCTACATCTGCCGTGTGTCTACATTATACACATAAAGTTTTAAGCAAATCGGGTAAAAATAAGAGGGTGATTTCAAAGCATTTTGAAAGTGACACACTTCCTGTTGCCAGTTGGTGGCGCTATAACTTTGACTCACAAATGTCACATCCATGTGATCGGCCTCTTACAACTAACACACTGCTGAAGTTTCATCAAGATCAGTTAATGTATGCAGAAGTTATAACACACTTCCTGTTTGAATTATTCGCCATAAATTCGTTTCCTTGCCACGGCCAAACCGTTCGAGATATCAAAAATCCGTCCGCAATTTAGCATCCTCAATGTCTTGACTTCATGCCGACCGAGTTTGGAGGCGAATGGATGAATTTCCTAGGAGGAGTACATCAAATTCCACAGCATGCGTTTCCAAACAACCCATAATAGCTGACTTCCTGTTGGTCTGGCGTAAAACTTAGAGCACGAAAGTTGTTCGGCCCGATGAGGTCTATATGTGTACCGAGTTTCATATTATTACATGCAAGCGTGTCTGATTTATGGACAAGTGTTCGGATCCCGTTCCAGGGGGCGCTGTCGAGGCCCCCTGCCACGCCCGGGTACCAGCTTCAGCCCGGCCCTGATGGCCGCGGGTTCTGACCTGTGTGCAAAATTTCAAGAGTTTTCGAGCATGTTAAGGGCCCCAAAAGTGCCCAAAAGGTTGACAAAATAATAATAAATATAGCTGCGAGCAGCGATTACGGGCCCAAGCCGGTGGCACCGCAACCCTGTTGTCTTTAGTTACCTAAAGGCACCGGGAAGGCGGTGCCGCCGACTTTGGCCCTTCATCGCTGCTCGCAGCTATATATATATATATATATATATATATATATATATATATATATAAGACAGAAACCTTATTACCTTATTCTGATTTTATGATACACTCAAAATATTCCACAACAAATCTTTTAAATTTAATGTAAAAATAAAAACGAAAGTAAGCACTGTTTGGCTCACGTAACCCTCTCATTAGAATCAAAATGTTTCAGCATTTGCGATGTATTTGGATGCTAAACTATTCTTTATTGTAGGCTTTGTTCTTCACTCGTGTTCCAATATCGACGGAAAAAATCATCCTCTTCACACGCGCAAAAATGTGCTTGAAACATCACAGTGGTGCGGTGCTTACTGTGAATGTACGAATTGTACTACTGACTATTTAGAGCAGTGTAATTTATATATGTTAGGTTAACTATTTTATTATTATATTTTATCAAGGCTATAATGAACAGGCTGCGATGTCAAGATTGCAATGCTGGAATGTGTGTTGTGTGTGTGTGTGTGTGTGTGTGTGTGTGTGTGTGTGTGTGTGTGTGTGTGTGTGTATATGTGTGTTCATGTTTTTCTATCCCGGTGGGGACTTCAACCTGAATGCACACAGACTCATGGGGACTCATGTCACAGTGGGGACCTAAATAGAGGTCCCCATGGGTAAACAAGCTTATAAATCATACAGAATGAGTTTTTTTGGAAATGTAAAAATGCAGAAAGTTTTCTGGGATAGGTAGGTTTAGGGGTAGGGTTAGTGTGAGGAGATAGAATATACAGTTTGTACAGTATAAAACCATTAAGTCTATGGAGAGTCCCCACAAAGATAGTAAACCGTGTGTGTGTGTGTGTGTGTGTGTGTGTGTGGCGTGGGCGCGATTGAACAGTGGACACATAAAAACATACTCCGTCATTATACAGGACGACATTCAAACTGCAAAGTGTTAACTTATATTTGTGTACAGTCGCAATAAAACACAACATTGTGCTTTTGTAAAATAATTTCAAGCAATCCACCCCCCGAAAGGCGCTCATTTTAAAATTAAACTAAAATGCTCATGGCTGCACGGGCATTCATAACGGTGCGCATCCACGGCGAGGAACGAGCAGAACAGAGTGAACGTTTTTCAGTTAATTCCTACTTCCATAGGAATTCATTTGAAAAGCTCGCTCAACCACTATCAGTGTCAGTGCGGACGAGCATATTTTACTTTCATTTTTAAGTTGGCGATTCAAAAGCCCCCAGCGGTGTCACACATAGATTAACCAGTGGTAAAATATTCTCACCGTCACAAACCTAGTATATTTTTATGTAGATACAATAGGCCTACCTGATTTTGAACACAAGAGGACAGTATAGCCCTATGTATGACTTGACTTTTATGGGACTAAATAGTACAATTACTATTTTTAAACTTATAAATAATTATTAAATTGAAAAAAAAAAAGAATAAAATTGGTTTAGTTGTGATATTTGTATACTTTTATATAGAAATAAATGTTTTTTAATTACATTTTTAGAAGATGAGGCTTTTAGTTTCCTTTTTGTACATTACTTAAGTCCCACACTATAGCAAAACCGTTTGAGATGTTTAATATCCGTTCACAATTTAGCATCTTTAATGTATTTTCATCATTTTGAAAAAGTTTGGTGTGAATAAAATAAACCAGTTAGGAAGAGTAGCTAAAAACTCAGAGTCTGAAATATCCAAAAAATCCACATTCAAACCAAAATATCTGACTTCCTTTTGCTCTGAGCTAATAACTGTAAATTAGAAAGTTGTCTGACTCGATGAGACCAATATATATACTGATTTTTGGAACTGTTGGTAAAACTAACCCCCCCACTTTTGTCAAAAGCATGTTGAAAGTGACACACTTCCTGCTGCCAGTTGGTGGCGCTATAACTTTGGCTCACAATAGTTACATCCATCTGATCGGCCTCTTACCACGAACACACTGGTGAAGTTTCATGAAGATCAGTTAATGTATGCAGAAGTTATACCACTTCGTGTTTCTCTTTTCTCGCCATAATTTCGTTTCCTCGCCACGGCCAAACCGTTCGAGATATCAAAAATCTGTCCGCAATTTAGAATCCTCAATGTCTTGACTTCATGCACACCGAGTTTGGTTGGGATTGGATGAATTCTCTAGGAGGAGTACTTCGCATTCCACAGCAAGCGTTTTCCAAACAACCCATAATAGCCGACTTCCTGTTGGGCTGGTCGTAAAACTTGACGGGGGGAAAGTTGTTCGGCCCGATGAGATCTATATGTGTACCGAGTTTCATATTAATTCATGCAAGCGTGTTTGATCTATGGACCAAGTTTTGGGACCCCTTTCAAGGGGGCGCTTTTGAGCCCCCCTGCCACGCCCGGGTACCAGCTTCAGCCCGTCCCTGATGGCAGGGGGTTCTGACTTGTGTGCAAAGTTTCAAGAGTTTTTGAGCATGTTAAGGACCCCAAAAGCCCCTGAAACCTTGATTAACAATATAAAAGCAATAGTCAAATCCCCCCTCCCCTCACACACACAGAGACACAGAGAGAGGGAGAGAAAATTCTTCAGAAAATCCACATTCAAACCAAAATATCTCTCTTCCTGTTGGTCGGAGATATATCATGTAAATTAGAAAGTTGTCCGTCTTGATGAGAACAATACACATACCAAGTTTTGTTGCTGTTGATAAAACTAACCCCCCCACTTATGACTAAAGGTGGCGCTACTGAGCCCCTCACCACGCCCGTTTCTGAAACTTTGCACATGTCTACGGGCTAATAAATGTGATGTGTCTGTCGAGTTTCATGCAATTTCAAGTATGTTAAGAGTCTCAAAAGCATAAAAAAAGAATATTAAAGTTTGATGCGTTGCCACGGCAACAGTATCTAAGATATCAATAATCCTTTCACAGGTTTACATCTGCCGTGTGTCTACATTGTACACATAAAGTTTGAAGCAAATCTGGTAAAAATAAGACAGTGATTTCAAAGCATTTTAATAGTGATGTACTTCCTGCTGCCTGTTGGTGGCGCTATAACCTTGACTCACAATAGTCACATCTGTGCGATCGGCCTCTTACAACGAACACACTGCTGAAGTTTCATCAAGATCAGTTAATGTATGCAGAAGTTATAACACACTTCCTGTTTCATTTTTTCGCCATAAATTCGTTTCCTCGCCACGGCCAAACCGTTCGAGATATCAAAAATCCGTCCGCAATTTAGCATCCTCAATGTCTTGACTTCATGCTGACCGAGTTTGGAGGAGATTGGATGAATTCTCTAGGAGGAGTACATTAAATTCCACAGCATGCGTTTCCAAACAACCCTAAATAGCCGACTTCCTGTTGGGCTGGCGTAAAACTTAGAGCACGAAAGTTGTTCGGCCCGATGAGATCTATATGTGTACCGAGTTTCATATTATTACATGCAAGCGTGTTTGATTTATGGACACGTGTTCGGATCCCGTTCCAGGGGGCGCTGTCGAGCCCCCCTGCCACGCCCGAGTACCAGCCTCAGCCCGGCCCTGATGGCCGCGGGTTCTGACCTGTGTGCAAAGTTTCAAGAGTTTTCGAGCATGGTAAGGGCCCCAAAAGTGCCCGAAAGGTTGACAAAATAATAATAATAATAATAATAATAATAATAATAATCCTACCGAAAACAATAGGGCCTTCGCCCTTTCAGGGCTTGGGCCCTAATAATAATAATAATAATAATAATAATAATAATCCTACCGAAAACAATAGGGCCTTCGCCCTTTCAGGGCTTGGGCCCTAATAATCCTACCGGAAACAATAGGGCCTTCGCCCTTTCAGGGCTTGGGCCCTAATAATCCTAACGAAAACAATAGGGCCTTCGCCCTTTCAGGGCTTGGGCCTTAAATATAGCTGCGAGCAGCGATTACGGGCCCAAGCCGGTGGCACCGCAATCCTGGTGCCAGGGTGGCGGTGCCGGCGGCTTTGGCCCTCCATCGCTGCTATATATATATATATACACACACACACACACATATATATATATATATATATATATACACACACACACATACATACATATATATATATATATATATATATATATAAATAAATTTAAGGGACAAGACACAGATAATTTTACTTGCCTGACCTAATTAGAACAAAGAAAAAAATAAAATAAAATAATAAGTAGGGGATCACTAAATCGAGAGAATTATTCTGATTTTATGATACACTCAAAATATTCCACAACAAATCCTTTAAATGTAATGATATTCAGAACGGAACAAGAATAAAAAATAAAAAATAAACTATAAACAAAGCCAAAACGAAAAAATAAATATAATAAAAAAAATTAATTTCAAGCAATCCATGGCATGATTTATTTATTTTTTGGACTAAAACATTCTGGCTTTTTTTAAACTCAAACATAATTCTTAAATTGAATAATAATAATAATAAAAGAATAAAATGGGTTTAGTTCTGATTTCGTTGAAATCGCTCGCTCTCCGTACCTAACTTTTCCTGAATACAATCACTATTGAAACTGTGATATTGATTTCATACAACAGGTTATTAACAGTTAAAATGAAGTCATTTACATTTTAGATGCAATATTGACTGTTTTTGTTCTGTTTCAGCAGCGGAAATAGTTAAACAAAGATCACAGAAGAACGCATCTCACAGGAACGTGTTTTCTCATAACTGAATGATTCAGCATTTTGAACGAATTGGTTGACTCAAAGATTGAATGATCAATCCATAAACATCTGTTTATGTTTATGGATTGGATGTTTATGGATCCATGTTTATGGATCTGTATGTTATGGATTACGAATCATTTGAACGAATGAATCAATGGCTCGCTCATTAAGACGGTCACTTGGCGACATCTAATGGCGGTTTAGTGTTGTTTAAAAGCATAATTCTTTCCAACGTGTGTGTGATTTGTGTGTGCACCATTATAAATGTCCGTGCGGACGTCCGTATTTTTCTTTCACTTTTATATTAGCGATACAAAAGCACCCGCTCGTGTCACACACGTCGATTAACCGGTGGGAAAATATCCTCAGACACATACCTAATAAATGTATATTTAAATACATTATTGGCCTAGCTGGTAAAAAGTTTTATATATTATTTTGATGTCCTTTTGGACACAAGAGGGCAGTATAGCCCTATGTATGACTTGAATTTTTTTTTTACTTTACTGTTTTAAAATTTAGAATAAAATTAGAATAAAATTCTTTTTAAAAACAGAATAAAATGGGTTTAGTTGTGATATTTGTATACTTTTATATAGAAATAAATGGTATAAAATTACATTTTTAGAAGATTTGAGGCTTTTAGTGCCTTTTGGAGGCTGATTTTGCAAAAAATCCACATTCAAACCAAAATATCTGACTTCCTGATGGTCGGAGCTAATGACTTTAAATTAGAAAGTTGTCCGGGTCGATGAGATCAACATACGTACTGAGTTGTGCTACTGTAGGTAAAACAACCCCCCCAACTTTTGTCAAAAGCATTTTGAAAGTGACACATTTCCTGCTGCCAGTTGGTGGCGCTATAACTTTGACACACAATAGTTACATCCATCTGATCGGCCTCTTACCATGAACAAACTGCTGAAGTTTCATCAAGATCAGTTAATGTATGCATTAGTTATAACACTTCGTTTTTCTCTTTTCTCGCCATTAATTCGTTTCCTCGCCACGGCCAAACCGTTCGAGATATCAAAAATCCGTCCGCAATTTAGCATCATCAATGTCTTGACTTCACGCTGACCGAGTTTGGAGGCGAATCGATGTATTTCCTAGGAGGAGTACATTAAATTCCACAGCAAGCGTTTCCAAACAACCCTAAATAGCCGACTTCCTGTTGGGCTGGCGTAAAACTTAGAGCACGAAAGTTGTTCGGCCCGATGAGATCTATATGTGTACCGAGTTTCAAATTAATTCATGCAAGCGTGTTTGATATATGGACCAAGTTTTAGAACCCCGTTCAAGGGGGCGCTGTTGAGCCCCCCTGCCACGCCCGGCTACCAGATTCAGCCCCGCCCTGATGGCCGCGGGTTCTGACCTGTGTGCAAAGTTTCAAGAGTTTTCGAGCACGTTTAGGGACCCAAAAGCCCCAGAAACCTTGAAAAACAAATGAAAAAGTAAATCTCACTCAACTGACAAATCACCCCCACCCCTCACACACTCAGAGACAGAGAGAGAGAGAAATTTCTCCAAAAAATCACATTCAAACCAAAATATCTGACTTTCTGTTGCTTTGAGCTAATAAGTGTAAATTAGAAAGTTGCCCGGCTCGATAAGAACAATATACATACCAAGTTTTGTGATTCTAGGTAAAACTAAGCCCCCATTTTTGACTAAAGGTGGCGCTACTGAGCCCCTCACCACGCCCGTTTCTGAAACTTTGCCCATGTCTACTGGATAATAAGTGTGATGTGTCTGTCGAGTTTCATGCAATTTCAAGTATGTTATGGATGTGCCAAGGCATGTGTGAACTCATTGATGCGACACTGCGGAATCAAAGTGAGATCAAATAATCTGGTGGGCGGTTCGGTGCTTGACTGATTTCATCATCGGCTTGTTTCAGAGATATACAGACCAGTTTACGCGACAGGATCAAAGCGAAACTAAACCATCTAAAAGTGGTTCGTTACGAGCGATTGACTGACTTCATTGTCTGGTGTTTGAGATCTGTTGTGCAAATCTTTTGCTCTCGATTCAGAAGGCCTATTTAATGCGAGGAATCGCCGTTGTCCTACAGTCTATTTCTCCCTTGCCTGTTCACTTTGATTAATAGTTATGGTTTGTGTCTTATGATTGGAATGATGATGTTATAATTTGTTTTTTTTGTTTTGTTTCTTTCTTTATTTGGAAATCATTTGTTAGTGGGAGCTATTGTTCCCAGGCGAGTGTTTGGGTTTATTAGTAATTTATTGTTTATATTAATTCTGAAATTATTTCTTTATTGTGGAAGTGTGTGTGTGTGTGTGCGTGTGTTTGAGTGTGTTTCTTTTGCTAGATGCTGGGGGCTCCAGCCAGGAATCCTCCTTCTCCTTTTCTGTGGATTGGTGATGGTTTGAACACAGGGTGTGGTGTGCAGTGAGACGCACGGATTTTGTGTGCAGTGGTGTGAGTTGCCCCAGAGTGTGTGCGTGTGTAGCCAGGTATTACCTGCTCTTGAGTCCTCAGCCAAAGCTTCTGAATGTAGTGTCATTGTATGTCCTTGTGAGTGTTTGTTAAAACGACCATGTTTCCTTCCCTGATCACATAAATGATCAGTTGTTGTGGCATGCCCTGCCTGGCACGTCCAGTTGATTTTAAATGAGATTTTTATTGTTAATAAAGAATTATTGTGCATGATATTCACGTCTCTGCTCCTTCCTAATGCAACCAACTTGCGTGCCTTAAGATAAAGTGTATCAATTATTCTCTGTGTGATGTCAGAGTGGCGTAGTCGGTTTTCTTAAAGCTGCCTGTTATTCTATTCTATAAAGTTGCAGTGTAACTCTTGCCACATTAAAAACCAGTCAGTAACGTTAAATAGTTTACGTTTCACGAGCGTAATGTACAACATCAGTCGGTTCATTTCGATTCATTTCTGAGTGATTCACTGGTCGTTTGGATTTAGATTTCTCAAAAAAAAATAAAAAAAAATAATGAAATGAATATACTCACAGTCTGAAAATAGCAGATTATATAGCAGAATGAACGGCTGTGTTCCACTTCACATGTTTATGTTCCCTCGCTCACTTCTCTTCTTCTCCTAGACTCAGATATGTGTCATTGCTTTGGTTGCACGAGCGCCCTCTACTGGCGGAAACCAATCCCTATTAAACTATCTAACCTTCATAGATAAGATACAAGACAACCAAGATAACAGATTATACAAACACTATGTATCTCCCCAAATATGTTTGATTTGGGTAAAGATTTAAACTTCAAATATCTGCTAAGGATTTTGCTAGTGTATTTATCTTCCTTCAGCTGTTGCATTACTGATGTTATTGATTTCAATTTACATTTTGACTCCATTTTAAAATTAGATTGTACAAATATTATTAATGAAAAATGTGAGAGTTAAGAGATATGAATATTTACTGTAAAACAGTGTTTCTCAAACTTTTTAGAGTGGCTTAACCTCTGAGGCATTTAACCCTTCTGCCCTCTCTTCGACTAAGGGTGCTTTCTCACCTGGCTCGTTTGGAGCATTTGTTTCGGAACCTGGTGCATTTTCTCTCTTAGTTTGGATCGTTTAGGCATATATGAACACATCAATTGTGCTCAGATCTGCACCAAAATAATCGCTCCGAGATCACCTGAACGAGGTGGTCTCGGCCCAATTGAAAACGAACTCTGGAGCTGTTCGGTTGAGGTGAGAAACCAATTCGACCCAACGGACCAATGAACCAAGCTGTATCATAATTCATGATGGCAAATGTGTAATATAAAAAGCAGCAGTGTCTTATTCTTTGAGTGAGTACATACATTATCGCAGTTGAAAACCAAAGAGTGCCTCTTCATCTTAAAATGTTGTGTAATTGCTCTTCTTGCAAGAATGCTGTTCCGACAAAAACTTGCTCCCTGCTCTAACTGCATATATAGGCTATATAATAATGCGAGAATGACAGCTACATGAGGCTAGTGTTTGCATGTGTGTCTGTTACAAAAAAGCTTGTGGAGCGAACTTGTCAATCATCTTGATAGACGACGCAGAGGGAACTCTGACCAATAAGAGGACAGTTTTACTTGCATGTGACTTGAATAAACACATTTTGGTACGCTTTGAAATATGTTGCCTTTACATTAGCCGCTTTCCGACCGGAGGAACCTTTTCACAGTTCCTAGAACTATTGGCTAAAGTACCCGGATGTTCCTGCGGTGCGAACACGCCGACTAGGAACGATTTTAGTTCTAGGAACTCCATTTGTAGGAACTAATTTAGGTCCTACTTCAGAGTAGGGTCTAAATCAGTACTATAGGAACTACCCGTGACGTTTAGTGTACGCTGATGACCGAACGCACGCAAAACACCAGCACCCGCCATTTTTAAAACAGCTATAATGTAAACACACAGATTATAGCCTATATATTTACTCCAGAAACTAACTATACAAACATGGAAAACAGTGATAGATGGGCATCTAAACTTTTTTGCTGAAGAGAAAATCCAACGCAACTCTGAGGGGACCAAGTCAAACATGATTATGTATTTCTGCTCAGCTAGCAACACAGGACATCAACCACACGGCATAGGCTAATAATCTTTTTTTTCATATAATGTCTACTTTCTATAACAGTTCTATCTAATAACATGTTAAACAGTACTGTCAGACAGATCACTAACTAATGAACACAGAGAATGCGAGCATTGTTTTGCCCCCTTAAACCGATTTTTTCCCAGTGAATTTTACATTAATAAATACCTTTATAAAATAAAAAATGCTTTAAATAAATAAAATTGCAATGATGTTAAAAACAAAGTGATACTTTTAAAAATTTAATTAAAACCGCCAGTGTGTGGCGGTAAACCACTGTCTTAATGAGTGAGTCATCGAGTCATTTATTTATTCATTCATTCAGTAACGAAGCAAGTAGTTGTATTTATGAATGGGTAATTGAATCATTGACTCTCACGATTTGTTCAAAGCTGCAGATTCGTTTACAAAACACCTCTGTGTGCAGCAGTTCTACTGTGGCTTTCGTTGGAACTATTATTTTTGTTGCAAAATAGAGCAAAAAATACTGAGAAAACTGTGTTTAAAATGAACATCTCTTCATATTACCCTTTCATTTGTTGAACTGATGTATAAAACCAATGTTATATTTGCAATCGCGTGGATATTCGGGAAACATTGCATTCTTGCTTGCATAATACACAGGGGCGTAGTCAGAACGTTTTTTCAGGGGTGGCCAGGTAAGAACCAGTGATTTTATTTGGGTGTCCAAAAAAATTCACTGACTCTGACATGCTGTAGCCTACCAAAAGCAAATTCTACAGAATTTATAGATCATAAACGAATACAAACCCCAAGACACCCGAGACTGCACTAAACTCCCCAAACCTTGTATTTTTATTAATTTAAACAATGTTTATCTGGCAACATTATTCCAAAATGTTTTCTCTAGCTAGCATTTGCAGTAGCTTTAGCTAACATTAGATAGATTATGCAATCAATTGTAAGCTAACATTTGTTTCTCATGATGAAACCTCAATTTTAACAAACTTTCACAAAAAGGTAGTGAAATAGGTAAATAACATCACCGTTTCTCTTGCGTTGCTCACTCGGCTTGCGCTGAACTACGCAAGTAAACGCTACCGACTTTAAATTTTACAGCTCGCTCCTAGCCTCGTACACACAGATGTTTGTGACGTATGGCTGTTCGAAGCTGTTCTGTCTGAATAGAGCAGACTGTTTGCGTCATAGAGAAGAAAAAGTCACCTGTTTATCAGTGTTGTCAAAAGTGCTTTGCACAATAGGGGTGGCCAAGCTTCAATCAGGGGTGACAATGGCCACCCATGGCCACCACGTAGCTACGCCCCCTGATAATACATGATCAACCAAGCACGAGTCCTGAAAAGTGAAGCCAAAGAATCTCGATCACCCTCAAGTGGCTGGATGCAGTATAGGTCATAAACCTCTCCATGAAATGTAATGGACGTGAGACAAACTAAACAATCAAATTACACTTCAAATAATTTTTTTCCAAAGATATGTCATTTTAGGCAGTTTTTATCACACTGATGTTAGTTTAAGTGTTCGTTCTTTAAATAAGTTTGGTTTTAGTTAGTTATTTGATGCTATAAAAACGGGGATGTGATGTCATGATTGACAGCTGAGATTGACAGCTTCACTGAGTAAATAGAGTCACTAAGGCGCTTTTTTCGGGATCTTCGGGAGGAGATTGGAGCTTAAACTTTAATTTCTGTTTGTCCATAACTGTTTATTTTACACCTACATAATGAGTTGTTCTGCAGTAAACTGTACTAATTGATTCTGCAGGAGTGTGGGCAGGCCCTTGATACCGCGGCTCCACTAGAGAAAATGGCTAGGCAGGTTACACTGGTTGTTGTTCAAAGAACGTTTGCTCTATGCTATATGTTTATACTATTCCTACTCTCCGTGCGCTGCTGATATACAAATTTATCCAGCCACAGTGTTGTACCACTCTTAACACATCGAGTCAGCATGCAAGCTACGCAACTATTTAAAAAAAGGGCCAAGCCACCCTGCCAGAAAAAGGTTGCACAAGTCTAAAGGGAAGAAAGAAATGAAATCAACTAAGTAGAGTTATCCTATATTTGATGATAACTCTCCTAATGGCTGGAGATATTCAACCAAACCCTGGACCTCACCTGACTGTGGGCGATGGACCTTGCTTTTCGGGTGAATCGGGCCTTGGCTCTGGGCTGGCTGGGTGTGCGACTATGAGTGGGAGTGGCGAGTGGACGGCGGGCTGCGGGAGATGCGGACAAGCGGGAGTTATCAATGCCGGTGAGTGGATTTCTCTGGCGCCTGTGTCTGTGCCTGTGGCGGATCCCAGCTCATCCCAGCTCGGTTTCGTCTGCGTCTATTACCCGAGTGGCTTGTGTGGGACACATTGACCCGCATTTGGTCAGTGTTGGTGAATCCCAAACTTTGACTGTGCATCGTGCTTTAGCGACTTCTAATTTGAGTAGGCCTACGGACAGACAGATTGTTGTAAATAAACAAAAACAAAATGATTTAAATCCAGCAATTAAGAAACATCGAAGAATGAACTTATTTCAAACTCTTAATCATGCAAAAATTATATGGGATCCACGCTTGATATAATAAATCCACGCTTGATATAATATAATTAAACTTAGCAATTTGATGGCGGATCCAGAAAGGTTCAAACGACAATCACCAGTGACAACTGGAGATTCACCCGTTGTAAAACGCAAAAGACTTCAGACTTTGGACTGGCTACAGAAAAAAAGAGACTGAAACCGGGCTCATGCGAAAACAAGGATAAATATTGGAAGGGCATTAAATGTAGTCACGCAATGCTGATGTTGTTAACATTAACAATTTGTGAACAAAGTATAATTTGCACGATTTTGACATGATATGATAAGCGATCGTTAGATTTAATCAGCGCAATATGCTGCAATGCTTTTTTTCCTTTAGTTGGTCAGTGCAAAAGTGGATTTGTTCATATGACATTTTCAGGTGAAAATTCTTATGTTGGTCATACTTCCAAAAAGTAGAATCTGTGATTCCAAATGACAGTATCCACACCAGCGCGGTGACTGACAGCCGCACATTCTCCTCAAAACATTGGATTCATTCACGATGTGCCGTGTCGAGGCACAACCCACGTAAAGTTGATAATTCCGCGAATAACTGCAATTGTAGATTTCAAACAGAGATGGCGACAAAGAGGAAAAACTACGGACTGCAGCTTTAAGGAATGTGACCAGAAAAAAATAATTTATGGTTATGAGCAATTTTAATCGAGATTTTTAATTAAGATTTTTTTTTTTTTTTTTTTTAGTGAAAGGACCAACAAGAGTGACCAATTCCTCACACACACAAATAGATCTGATGTTTACAAATAGGCCAGAGAGAATAATAAAATCATATAATCTTCTGACGGGAATATCTGATCATAATATTACAAGAGAGAATATAGGGCACTATATGTCACTTTGAGTGATTTATTGCCCTTAAGCCCCACCCCCCTTTTGACCGTGGGAATATTCCCATGCTTGCCCCGCCCCCTTTCCAGCAGGGGATTTTTCCCACGATTGCTCCGCCTCTTTCCACCTGTGGCTATTTTTCCCATGCTTGCTCCTCCCCTTATGGGCGTGAACAGAACCAAGGAAATATTATGAATTAAATGATATATTTAATTATATATTTAATAATATAAAACGTTGTATAAAGTTAAAATACACATGTGTTTAGCGTTCATACATTTGTAAAATGTTAAAACATTAATGAAAAATTTTTAATTGCATTTTCTTAAAATTATCAAAATGTAAAAAAAAAAAAAAAACGACTGAAATAATATGGTAAACATATCTGCCAGCCATAACTTCACAGCATGTACGACTGTCAAAAACATTCTCTATCTAATGCCTGAGTGCCAGAACTCTCTTAGAATAGGAAATATTGTATGTCTTTGTACGTATGTAACTGATGTCTGCAAACTGTTAAGAAAAGAGCACCAGGATGTTTGTAAAATTATTGATTTACTGCTTGAACACATCCTGGAGAGAAATTTTGAATTGTGTCTAAAATTTATTTTGATGTTTGGATGATATATAATTCATCCATGTTTGTTTGTAACCCTGTACTTTTTTTCTATTCTGAAATAAAACAAATATATATATATATATATATATATATATATATATATATATATATATATATAAATATAAAAAAAATCTATCATTGTTTGTTCATATATGCCTTGTATGCTTGTAAAATAAAAACGCAACAACATTGTAACTTGGGTCATTATTGTCTGAAAACTCACAGCGACGACATGTCTGAACTAATGAAAAAAATCTACAATGACCCAGAGAATTCTGGTGTTTTGGGGGGTAAAAACAGATTAAAACAGGCTGTGTTACAGGAATACGGTGTAAGATTATCTGATAAAGATGTAAGTGATTGGCTGTCCAGCCAAGACACATACACTCTCCATCGAACTGCACCAATAAATTATAAGCGGAACCGTGTAGTGGTGTATGGGAAAGACCACCAGTTCCAGGCAGATCTAGTTGATATGTCTGTATACTCGAAAGAGAACGACAATATCAAGTTTATAATTACCGTTATAGACGTTTTTAGCAAGTACGCGTGGACAAGGGTATTGAAAAATAAAACGGGGCCAGAAGTAGTTAAAGCTTTTTTGTCTATTTTGAGAGAAGCACGTGTACCTGTAAAGTTGCAGACAGATAAGGGTACAGAGTTTTTCAATAAGCATTTTCAACAGTTGACAAAAAAATATAACATACACCATTTTGCAACAGCAAGTGATTTAAAAGCGAGTGTAGTCGAAAGATTTAATAGAACTTTAAAAGGACGAATGTGGAGGTATTTAACAGCGGTGAATTCCAAACGCTACTGTGATATATTGCAAGATCTGACAGAGGCGTATTATTCTAGTTATCACAAATCCATTAAAATGCGACCGTTGGACGTGAATAAAGAAAATTAAACTGTGGTGTTTAATAATTTATACGGAAAAATGCGTAAAGAGACACCAGTCTTTAAATTTGTCGGAAGTCCGGAATATATTTGCCAAAGGCTATGAACAGAATTATACTGAAGAATACTTTACTATAAGTGCGTGTATACCCCGAAATCCAGTCGTAAACCAGGATACAGGACTATGATGGTGAATTAGTAGATGGTTGTTTTTATGAACAAGAACTCCAAAAAATTATTGTGAGTGATGATAAATCGTTTAAGGTCGAAAAATTTTTGGATAAACAACGACGCGGAAAAGCCATGTACGTTCTGGTGAAATGGCTTGGATGGCCTTCAAAATTCAATAGTTGGATTCCTGAAAAACAGATGATTGATCTACAATCTCCCTTAAAACCGTAGCGAAAGCCACAGACGATGACATCCACAGACATCTAACATGTCTGAGGAGGAGGGGTTCTACGTCACGCTCCCGTGCAATGCATCTGCAAATGTTTACCCCGAGAATCGCATATCTAATTACAGAGCTAGATTGGCAAGAGCAATACATTTAAAAGGATTATGGGAAGTGGCACTGGTTGAGTTTCACTACCCAAAAACTTGGCACACTTTCAACGAGGAAGACGCTGCTTTTATTATTGAATGCGATCAATGTTTGAACATCGATGAACGTAGCAAAGTGCGTGGGGATCTTAATATTCAAACTTTCCGGAAAGCCCTAAAAATATCTACGAATCATAATAATATAAAACACGGCTATTTTGAGGATATTTCAGTATTACTCAAGGAAATAAACGCAACTCTTCCACCACGGGTGCAGCTAGGCTACGATCAAATAAAGAATAAGATATTTCTGAAAGCAGCTCAGAGAGCATCGCTAACGTTTTACGGAAAGCTAGCAGTTATTCTAGGATTAAAACCCGGTGTTCCTATAGAAAATGTAAACAGTACGGATGAACACGAAGACTTGAGCACATACGCACCATACCAGGCTGATATAAGTGGAGGATTTTACACTCTATTTGTATACATAGATATAATAGAATATCAAGCAGCCGGTGACGCGTATGTTCCATTATTAGAGACGATACATATTGAACCAACCACTAACAAAGCAGTCAGTGTCTGGTACGACAAGTCTCATTACGTCCGTCTTAATAAAAACAACATCTCAGACATTGGGATCGAAATTAAAGACGACCAGAATAAAGACGTACGATTCACCTACGGAAAAGTTGTGACGAAGCTGCACTTTAGACCAGTGAGAAAACATTTGTTTTAAAAATGGCTTATCTTACGCTGTACCAGGACGACCCCCACCGCTACATATCATATTATCAGGCGCAAACCGGACACGGGATGCCTGGCTATGCCGGAAGTGGGGTCATGTACAGTTCCGGTTTTGCGTCAGGGATCGGAGGTCTGTTTCGTGGGTTATATCGTATGGCAATTCCATTTCTAAGAAGGGGTTTCAGTATAGCAAAGCAGCACATAAAAGCTGCGGCTAAAAATATAGTAAGTGATGTAGTTACCAGTGCCTTGTCAAAGTAATTTATTAATAATAATAACGATGACGGGCAGAGCGGACATGGTCTCATGGTGATGCGACGTAAAGGGTTAAAACCTCCAGGGACCCGTATGAGGAGGGGGCGTGGTCACGGCATAAAGAAGACTAGACGCGTCACTAAGAAACGCCCAGTTGCAAAAATCAAACGAAGAAGTCAGACGAAACGTGTGAAAAGATCTACAAGTTTGAAAAGACGAACCAACACTATCTTCTAAAAAATCATGTCGCTGATTCATTGTATGTCAGATGAATGCGTCAAATCAGAATTGGATATTTTTACCCTTCCTTTAACGCAAACAGCTATTGAGAAAAACACTTATGTGGAAATCCCACCTGTGTCAGCTATTAATGATGCTTCTCCGATTGAATTTTTCATCGCGGGGACTGGTGAGGACTACACTGATCTGAATAATACATTGTTATATACCGTGTCAAAATAACTCTGCCAGACGGAACTGACGTACCGGAAGGAGCTCCAGTGGGTCTGATTAACTACCCGGCTTCGACTATTTTCTCGCAAGTGGATGTCTCCTTAGGAGATCGGCTAGTGTCACAATCGTCCAATACTTATCCGTACAGGTGCGTTCTTGAGATGCTCATTAATTATGGAAAAGATACCCTAGAGAATAACTTTTCAGCCGGATTGTTTTACAAAGATACAGCTGGTCATATGGATGCTACAGACCCAGCAGGTGCAAATGCAGGTTTAACAAAAAGAGCTGCGTTTACAGGCGGCAGCAATGTTGTGGAGCTACTGGCTCCAATACACAGCGACATATTCTTTCAGCCGAAATTACTATTGAACGGCGTCGATATTCGTATTCGATTAACTAGAGCAAAAGACGCGTGGGGACGCGATCGATTATAAACTAAAAATAATCTCTGCTTCTCTCTTTATCAAGAGGGTTTCAGTTTCACCCTCCCTCCGTTTGGGACACGCTCAAGCTTTACTGTCGGCCACGGCCAAATATCCTATTGACAGGGTCTGCGTGAAGAATTTCTCCATACCAGCGGGGGCACGCGTCTCAAACCATGAAAATCTCTTCCTCGGCACTTTACCAAAATCCATCATTATAGCAATGACCGATAACGCTGCCTTTACAGGCACATGCGATAAAAACCCATTTGCCTTTAAACACTTTCATCTAGAATATTTAAATCTCACCTCTGACTGCCTTCACATCCCGACGTGTCCATTTCAGCCACAATTTAATTTAGGAGATGCTGTAAGAGAATATTATCAACTGGTTACCGCCACGGGGAGACATCTGAAGAACCAGTCTCTGGCTATAGACAGGGAGGATTTTCTCAACGGCTACACACTTTTTGCCTTTAACCTTACTCCGGATGAAGAGTGTGGGCAGCATGTGTCGCTGATTAGATCAGGAAATATTAGGTTAGAAGCACTTTTTAGAGAGCCTCTAGAACACACCGTAAACATTTTAATTTACGCAACGTACGATTCTCTTCTTGAAATATCAAATCGGAGGCAGGTGCTGGCAGAACACTACTGAAGGGGATTGAAATGAACACTGTGCAGCTAACGGGAATTATGGATAACATCGCGTGTAATATACATTTTTTAGGAGTACTCCCTTCCGACCATCTTCCCAAAGAACCATTGATAGACGTCCCGGCTCTATTAATTTGTGTCTTTTTTCTGTATCATATTTCACGGGGTGATGAGTATGAAGATATAATGAAATTTTACCATAACGATAATCTATTAAGAAATTATACTATGGTGTCTCTTTTTGTAAAAAAATTGAAACCCGTTGTCTGTGATAGTAAAATATTTAAATAAATCCAGTGTGTACAATCTGGTAAAATGTTCCAGTCTTATTAATTCCTGTGTAACGAATAAATAAAGAATATGTAATGAATAAACGACTCATAAACAGGTGAATAATTTCGTTTTCTTTCTTTTATTTGACATCAATAACACAATATGTTTTACAATAACATACATAGTTTAAAAAAACTAAAACAGAAATAGACATAATGAAAATATCACACATGATGATTTTTTTTTTTTTTTTTTTTTTTTTTTTTAAACACATAGCCATTTCATTACATATAATTGTTAAAAATCCATCCATTGTTTTGCATCTACTCGGGATGGGTTAAATACGTTTTCATCAGAGTCGTGTGCGTGTATGTGTGTGTGGCGTTTTTTCAAAGACTTAGTAGGTGTTGTACCAAAGTCATCCGAGTGTGTTTTTCTTTTAAGCGATTCAAGCAACCGTCTTGCATTATGATTGGTTACAGTCGAATAAGGAATATTTAATGCCGCAAATGCATCCAGAAACTCATACCATCCTACAGGGCGTCGGTTGTCACGAATCACCTGTGGTGATGTTATGCTCTTTACCAGATCAAATATATGGGATCCGGGAATGATTCTCCCTTTATAAACAAATTCTCCGTCGACTGTCCATGAAGACAAGTGTTTGGCTTTAGACATTTTATCCATAATATATTTTAAATTTTTTAAGCTTCTCTGAGGAACATTGTTTAAAACTTCTGAGACGATTGCGTCATCACTGACTTCATCATTCCTAACATCCGAGGTATGGGAGGTGACATGTGTCTCATGTTCCGGTATTGTAAGAGTTAGAGTGCTACTTTCCATATCACCGTGTTTTACCACACTTAAGAATCGTTGTAAAACATTAGTGTAGAGCTTGGATTTTTCGTAAGTGTTCAAATCATGCCTCTGTAGTAGTTCTCTAATAGATGAATCCAAGTCATTCTCCACAACCGTATGAATATTTTCACGAGGCGGTGCAGTCCTTAGTCTATCCAGCTGATGTTTTGGCACGAGATACAATTTCTCGGCATGTTGCATTTTTCTCTTCAGATTCAGTTTCTAGTTATGAGACTGGTTATGAAAGGAAGTGCTACACTGAGAAGGGGAAGCAGAAAACCCCCTTTTTGATTAATCATACGTCTCCTCCTGCTGATATTAATGTTTTTATTAGCAACGTACTTTATCTCCTTTTTCCTTCTTTTTAACCTGTTAAGCCTCACCAGTGCGTCGGCGCACTGAAGCGTTTTTTTATATATATAGCTCAAAGTTACTATCAGATTTAATGTTATACTTCGACAAACTATACATCATTAAAAAGATATAAGACTCAAGTTTCAGTATTTGACCACTATTGTATTCTGAGAAACTTATAGCGACAGTTATTTCTTAATTTGTGTCAGGAGTTATGAAATGAAAAAATGAGTCGATACCTTTGATATGAATTATGCGCGTCAGCTGCTTTCATTCATAAAAAACTCCCGTGCTGTCGTCATGACAGCGATACACAAAACAACGTCCCTCAGGGCTTTAGCTCAAAAATGTGCAGATTTGGAGAAATATTGATATATTCTCATAGATTCACATCATATTTCTATAGACAGGAATAATATTTATTGAATTTATACCCAAATGCGTCGATGTAATCATTATGAGCGCTTGCATACTCTGATACTGTGTTTTCAATCCATACCAACAGCCTGAGGGCGCTATATGCACAATAATTGTCCATATATGGAACATGAAGAAGAGCCATGATCATGTGACATTCCAGGACGTCACTGATACACACAAAGCTACAGAGTTCGCGCTGTAAAATGCAGATAAAGAGGTTTTGAAGATAATAAACATGATTGCAATGATATTTGAGTTACCTGTATTTTTCAAGACATGCCAGGTATTTTCATAATAATAGATTATATTTAGAATGTAATGCTAATCTATATAGACTATCATTGTGCAGAACAGTATACAATAGTATATTTTCTGTCTGATTTTTTTATCTGAAGCCAAATTAGATCACAGAAGATTATTTAAAATACTCCACTTGCGTTATAAAAGTAAGTTTGGAGCACAAACATGGTTTTAATCTCATAAATGGTTGTGTATTGATGGTGTGCTAAGCTAACATGCTAGCTAGCCCTAGGTGCACCTGCAACCTAGAAGTTATACTTTTATGTTTTTTTGAATGCTTACTGAAAGTTTCTTTATTCAAGAATGTTCTTTATTCTTTATTTAAAATGTGAGGTGAACTTTGAGAAAAGAATTTAGGGATTGAAACCCTATGAATAGCATGTGAATAGCCAGTCGTTAGTAACTATAATGCAGACAAAAGAAATGCATATTTCGAGCCATAACCAGGCTGGAGAGGTGTGAATGTGTGCAGGGGGAGACTGAGACTGAATGGGGATCGTTTGCACCACAAAACAATAGAGACAATATACTGGATAGATGGTTAGAAGATGACAATAAACATCAGAAGCATCTTAGCGTCAAATCAAAATAAAGTCAACTGACATGGTCTTGAAAAACATTTAACTAAATACAGAGTTTTGGACTTATTATCTTCAGATTTTAAACATAAAATGTTTAGACATGTGGCTTTAGCTGTGGTGCATTTCTAGATTGCTCCAGTGCCAACTTCAATTTTATTTTCATGAGGATGTTTCATAAAAATTAATTTCTAATAACTTTACAAAACTTTGAAGCTATTTATAACAATTTTTGTCATTATGATAATTTTTAATTCTACATTTACAATAAACTGCCAGGTGTCAGCTTTCAAATGAGATCATACTTGTGCTTTTAGTACAAAGGGTTCATGAACTGTATCTGTTTCAGTTTGGGTATGTCATTTCTGGGGATTTTTCAAAAGTGGGGTTGCAGCTTAACAGGTTAAAGACCCGTGCTGTTTCGCAGTTAGGGGGATCTTGCCATGAAGAATATTGAGAGCCACTTCACATAGAGCCAATATTAACTCGTCGGGTGAAGATTGCAGAATAACACATCGCTGCTTGGGTGAGCTCTTGTATAATAACTAGGTATTATACAAGGTAGGCTAGAGATTTCTGGAAAGCCTCGTGCTCATTGTTACTTTTGAACGTACACCACCGGATAGTCTGACAGTAAATCCGTTCTGAGCCGGAATTTTTCAGGGTTCTGTGGTTTATAATCTATTAACAAGTAACTGTAAGGACGTTCAGTTGCATCCTGGTACGCTTCGATAAAAAACTTTGTATTCCCCGGGTACATCTGCCGTCCCAAAATACCAATCTGCTGCTTATCGCGAGGGTTTTTAAATATTATTAAATAATTTGTATTAAGACCTATTGTTCTGGTGGATTTACCCTGGAAAAACAGATTCTGTATTAATAGCAAACAGCTAATCTTATTGTGGTGAATGTATTGTGTAAAAATCTTCTCGACTTCACCGTTAGAAGCAGCTTGACTCATAACATTGTCCAAGACAAGGAGCGAACTTTTACCAGGAGGAAATAATGAGTCATCATCCAATTTCTGAGGTATGCCTTCAATGAATTTAATATCAAAAGCATGTAACATTTGATCATACATTGGTTGCCAGGATGTATACACGTACACAAAATTGTCAAACTTGACAGAACATATTTTGGCTGTATTATACATTAGAGTCTTCACAAAAAAAGTCTTCCCACTATTGCTTGGACCGCTAATAACAGCCGAAAATGGGTGTTGCAGTCTGCAGTCAAAAACATCTGTTTCACACATTTTCAAAATATTGTTAAAACCTGTAAGGTAAGGTAGTATAATCTGGTTGGAGTACTCGCTTATTGTACACAAGTCTGAAACTTTTCACGATTGATCTATTGTGCAGTGTGAACCCCCTCTTATTACGTGTAATTGTCTCTGTGCGGGGGAACAGTTGCATCGTGTCACGTGATTCCACATACGCACGCACTAGCCCTATCAGGCTATGCAATGTGACTATTTGGGCATTCTCTGCATTAAGTGTAATACCCTTCGCTTTGAGACACGTATAGCCTTTTGCTGTTTGATACCCATAAGATTTTGGTCCTGACGAGCAAAATTCTGTTATGAAATCATCTGGAACTAATTCGCTCGTGAGCTGTCCGAGATAAGAACCTGTTTCAGGCATCCATTCGCCGTTTTTTGATACAAAGATCACGCTGTCTGTATCGGCATAAATCACACGTTCGCCTAATTTGTCCAAAAGATTATACAGCTCGAGTCGCGCGTAAGCTGTGGTGAAAGCACCAATGAAAACGTTAACGTCCTGTGTGGGGCTCGGGTCACGTTCTGCATATGACCACTGAATCAAAGCCACTGAATCAGATACAAACGAAAAGTGTTTTATAATCCGTCCAGCACCACCAAAAAGACATTGTGTGAATTCTTCAGGCTCTGTCAAATGCTCTGTGGTAGGCAAATGGGTACGCAAAGAGAAACGGCCCCATAAAGTATTCAAAATTAGTTTACTTATGGATCTTTTTGCCGAATTATGCATTATCTTAGTGATGTCTAGCTGAATGCCTTGCTTTTCAAGATAATCGTCAATGTACGCTTGTTTATCATCCTCTGTCACTACAAGCGAGGGAAAGCCAGATGCCTCCTGTTTGAATTTTAGGAATGTTTTGACATAATCGCCAAACAGACTGTCAGAGCTTTGTGGAAAATGCCACACCTCGTGAATTTTAACCACCTGATAACCGTGCTGAATAGCTCGATGTAATTCAACGCTGACCCATGTAGCTGTAATACATCTCTCAACCTCTGTGTGGCAGCATTGAGGGTCCTGAATCTGAATCTCTGCACAAGTCCTGCACAAAGGGAACATTAATTTACCTGAGCATCTGTAAGGTAGAACAGGGTGAAAGAGTTTACGCGGTGGTAGCACAGTCGCTTTGACGAGACCAAAATAATTCTCCACCGGTTCAAAATCCTTAAAAATGATTTTCCGATGACCGATATGATACGTTTTACTTGACTGAACGAACGGGTATAGCGATGTGAAATCATAATAATCCACTCGTTCATCATCAGCTGTTTTGTGGTACAATTTATACGCATTTGTACGCCCGCCGAATAATGCATCCCGAGGTCTCAGCCTCTCAGGTGCTTCGTAAGATGACATGAACCGCATGACATCAGGATCTGTTTGTTTAGCTAGATCCCATTCACACTCCAAAATTGAAATCACTCGTAAGGAATACACTTTACGAAGTGTTTCTATCTTTTCATCCGACTGCCTTCTGAGAGTACCAAAAGACACTTTTGATAAAGGCTGAATTTCTTCTGCCTTAAATCTGCAGTCATGTCCATGGTAAAAACACCCCAAGAATTCCAAGGCTGTTTTTATCCCGTCATCAGACTCATAATACCCATCAACGTGATAAGGTCCGAAGGCTTGCTCTCCGTGGTTTAAGGCATGCTGTACATCAATGTTTTGGCTATTTTTAATATATTCGAGCCATTGAATGGATGCGTTTGAAAACGTCTTGTGTTGATTAACATACGCGTGACTATGTGTAAGTGCTACTGTATCTCGACTCAAAAAATTAGTTTTGAATACTTTCATGCATGTTCCTGCCAATGTCACAGATTTAAACGGATCAATGTTTGTACATTCGAGGAATTCTTCACGATATTTTATACACGCCTGTCGTAAGATAACCACGTCATTCCGACAGTAAAAAGCGAGCTCCTTTTTAAAGTCAAAGACACTGCCTGACACACCTCTGTACCATGTATCGAATCTGATACGCTCTGTTTCACTCATTGTCTCATAGCCGTAAAACTCTTTAGCCGGATAGGGACCCACAAAATTTGCATTCTCCAATCTGTTGAAATGATGTGGGAAAAATCCCTTTTCGCTCACACTTAGGTTTAACGCTGCCGGTACCTTGCCTAGCGAAAAAGGGATAAATTGAAAACTGTCTATAAATCGTTGTCTAAACACTGTGTCATACATATGTAATATTCTACATCCCTGCATAATAATCTTTGGACTTATTCCTTCGTTGCTAAGATACTCTAACAGGATGTAGGAATCAAATCCCGATGCGTTGTGAGCTACAAATGTGTAATCACTGTATTTTGGACGTCTGAAGTGTTTAATCAGACGTGCCACACAATCTGTTCCTCCAGCTTCAAACGTCTCACCTGTCTGTGTCATTGCACATACAAAATTAGCCACATGTTTATCATTCTGATACATTGTCTCAAAGTCATAATAGATGTATTTATGATCATGTGCTTCAGCCTTAACCCTCTGGGGTCTGAGGGGTTTTCTGGGCCCTGGAGGTGTTCTGACATGCTCTGACATTTGTGCTTTTTTCAGTTATTTATAAACATGTTAATGACAAAGGTGTAAATTCACTCTATATAGCACAAACAGGGCTACCATAATATGTGACCAACATGCATGTATATGTTAGAATTTTTAAGAGAATAATGTTTATGCGTGGTTATTGAAAAAAATAAAAATGAAAGTTGCTGAAATGAGACCACAAAACACATACTAAATATGTGTAAACAAGACTTTTGACTAATGGATGATGTCGCATATTGTTTTTTCTTCAAAATGATGTGAAAATCATCCTGCCTAATCGTTCAAATAAAACAATACATTGATTTAAACTTTGCAAGTCAGTTTTTTTGTCAGAAGAGGTTTATGCGTGGGAGTGGTAATGCCCTATCAATATTAATGAGATTCAGACCAGGGGTGTGACATAGACACCTCCCCAATGGCTAATGGGCCATCAAGTGAAGCAGCCTGAACAAAGAAGTAGAGGAGATTCAAAGGTTTTGTTTTTCAATCTGTTTTATTGTAATTCCTCTATGTGGAGGAACTAAATGTTCTAAATTTGCTCTAAGCAAATCAAATGAGAGCAAAATAAAAAAATAATCAGTCTGCTATAAAAAAAGCAATGATAAACGATAAACAAAAGTAAAGGCAGGTATCTCACAGTAAATGCTCATGCCCCGTTGATGCGGGCTCTAAGCAAATCAAATGTGAGCAAAATAAAAAAAAAATCAGTCTGCTATAAACAAAGCAATGATAAACGATAAACAAAAGTAAAGGCAGATATCTCACAGTAAATGCTCATGCCCCGTTGATGCGGGCTCTAAGCAAATCAAATGTGAGCAAAATAAAGAATCCTGAAAAAACTATCACAGGTTATAAAAAAAATATATTAAGCAGCACAACAGTTTCCAACATTGATTTAAAAAAATAGTCATCATATCAGAATGATTTCTGAAGGCTGGTGGTTAGTGGAAGTTGGTCAGCAGAGCACACACATCTGAACACAGTCACACATCTTTGGTGCGGTAACTGTCCCGGGACATAACTGTAGCTGGAAATGGTACGGAGAAAACACTGCTTTGCCGCCAGTAGTCGCTGATGGAGCTGACCTTCACCATGGCCATGTAGAACAGCAGCCCAATGTATCGGTACATCTCACTGATGCTGACATCTGTCCATTTATATTTGCAGCCCTTTGCAGTTGCTTTGGCAGCCTGAGCATTTGTGTTGTGGCACAGAGTTGACACAGCACTTTCTGAAAAAAATTGTTTGAATAGACTCATGGGCGAATGTGAGTATACAGAACTCAGTTGTGGTCCAATTTCCCGTGCAGGACAGAATTGCACAGTCTGCGGAACCATGTCAACATCAGTCTCTGTTTTCCATGCCAGAGTTGACTGCCTGTTGCATGCCTGCTGGTTAGCCTTGGCTCTCTTCGGGACAGGTGCTTGGACATGTTCATTGTCACATCTGTAAAAAAAAATAAATAATAAAATGCTGATAACACAATAAAAGAACTTGTATTATCATTATCAATCACTAATGGCCATGGATAAAAAAAGACAACGGTTTTTGTCATTTCACACAAGAATAGGTATAGGCTACTTTTATATTATTATGATGTAAACACAATTAGGCTACATTTCATCTGTAAAATATTACGTCTATGTACTTAGTATGATTCTCGATCGCACTGAGCGACACCTGCGTGCCCCTCTGCGGGGTGCTGGAGAAGGAGAGCTTGAAGCAGACACATTCCTAAAAAAATTAAATAAAAATAAAACTGTTAGCATACATTATTCAAAGTAAACTGATGAGCAATTGATGGTTATGGACCATTGATGGGCCATATAGACCGCACGCATTTAGTGAAGCACGCAATAAACGGATCGTTCGCGAACGACACATCACTAAAACATTTACACAGTCTGTATTCAAAAACATCTGCAGCATGATAAATACTGTCATAGGCCAACCAAAACCAGAACATTTATATAAAAATATAATGTATTTAGACAGTATCACATATTTTACCGGAGGCTGAAATATAGTTGCACTAAACCACATATAACCTATAAGCAGATATTCGCAAACAATCTACATTATGCATAATGCAGTATTTTAGCATGAATCAGTGTCATAAGCTAATCAAAACTGAGTGAAATATATTTAATATACAAATATGTTTAAAGAGCAATATCACATTTAAAAAAAAGTTTACACTTGAGCATATAAGTTCCACGGATGTTAGGGATATTGTAAGGCAATCGTTCCTGTAAGTTGTCAAAAGCTAGCCAAAACTAGGGAAAATATAGTCTAAAAATTCAGAAATTAAATATATATAAAGTTCTATATTATCAGAAAAGGAATTATATAACAGTAAACAACTTACTCTGAACTTGTATCCTCTGCGGGATCAATTCGCTCTTGAAAATGCTGCCATTCTTCGTCTGAATTACAATCTTCCTCTGAGGAAAAGGTGAATTCTTCCTCGCTGTCCAGAATCATCTGAAGGGTGTCTTTAACGGAGAAACGAGCCATCCTCTCTAAACACGGATGAATTATCAGTGAATCTGATCTGATGAAACTTCGTGTTTTCAAGGCATTGATCGGGGGGGCGTGTGCGAAGCAGAGATTACCTAAACTATTTACCATGTGAATAGTGCCGGGGGCGGGGCGGCCTCAGCTTATTAGAGATAATGAGGGAGAAGGAAAAAAACGGCACCTCTCCTTGCTTTCAAACGGATTTCATGAGTTGAAAACATTTGTTTTTTGTATTAATTACTTCACTTAAAAGAAGAGAATGCCAGCTTCATAAAGACATATCTCACGTGTCTGTGTGAGAAGTATTCGCTGAGTTACAGATCATTTTCGGACGCGTTTCAGAATGACAGAGAGGAGGCAGAACTCGCATCATGTTTATTTTTCTTTATTTGGCGAAAAGCACAACACTTTGTTTTTATTGTGAGTATACACAAAAATAATACACACTTAACAGGATCGATTGATGTATAACACAAGCATATAAGATAAAAAGTAATTTTTTTTTTTTTTTTTTTTTTTCTGATAGGAAAAAAAACGAGCCGGCGCGATAGCCGACCTCAGGGGGTTAAGATCTTAAGTCATTATTCATCATTAAGACCCTCATGTCGTTCCAAACCCGTAAGACCTTCGTTTATCTTCGGAACACAAATGAAGATATTTTTAATGAACTCCAAGAGCTTTCTGTTCCTCCATTGGTAGCCTACGCAACTAATACATTCAAGCCCCAGAAAGGTAGTAAAGACACCATTGAGGTAATCCATGTGACTCCAGTGTTTTAACCTCAATTTAATGAAGTGGTGCAAGTGCTTTGTTTTGCGCAAAAAAACCCCAGCATAATTTACCTCTATATTTACAAAATAATATTATCTAAAGCACATTCACGGAACAACTTCCGGTCTTGAGTCAACACAATTCGCATATGTCGCAGTGCTCCCCCTACTGGATTGCAGGTCAGTATTTTTTTTTGTGCAAAAACAAGCAATGCACCGGCATCGCTTCATAAAATCGGTTAAACCACTGGAGTCACATGGATTACTTCAATAATGTCTTTCCTATCGTTCTGGGCCTTGAATGTGTTAGTTGCATTGCTCCCAATGGAGAGACAGAAAGCCCTCAGAATTTCATTAAAAATATCTTCATTTGTGTTCCTAAGATGAACGAAGGTGAACCTAAGTGGGAGAGGGAGTGCGCTGTGATTGGCTGCTGTGAGAACCTGGCAGATCTATAACCAATTCAAATTGAATTTAAATCTAAAATCTTGTTCCGTATTGTTAATATATTTTGACATCCACACAGAATTGTCTATCCATGCACAGGTCTTAAGCATTACATTTAATGACTTTGGACAATTTGTGACTGTCACAAATGTCATTTCTATTTATCATCTTCTTTAATACAGACGAGAGAGTGTGAAACCATCAGCTGTTTGCCAGGTAAATAGTGAAGTCATAGTGAATACCATTAATAAACATATAATTATTATATGGTATGTACTGTATATCTCAATTTTTTGTCTTTTAAAATCTTTTTTTTGTTGTTGTTGTTGTCCCCAGTCTGCCAAAAAAACCTGTCCAATCTATACCAACATGAAAAAAAGAATTCTTGGACTGGAAGAAAGCGAGTTCTATTGGCAATTCAAGTGTATTAGTGGTAAGTACATTTACAAACCAATTAATTTTTGTCTAACAAATGTCAGTATAACAAAATATGATAAACATTAAAGGGATAAGTAACTTACCAAAAAATATTTTATATCTGTCGTCATCTACTCTCACGTTTTTTCAGACCTTTATGACTCTGTGGAACACAAAACGTGAACTTTGGAAGTAGGGGTGTGCGATATGACGATGTTCTGGCGCCTCTGTCCCAACATACTGAACAACGCGACGTATATTCACACGCTGCGGAACGGGACACTGCAGTTCACAAAAGTTCATAATTTGCATGTGCTTTAATGCCTTGTCGGTTAAACATTTAATTCGCGTGCTGATGCACTGTTCTAACGTGTGCGTTTCTCAGCGCCTACACGTGAAGCTCACATGCACTAAAGGCCTGTCTACCAGCGCCTGGATACTGGACTAAGTTATCTTTCAAGTCTTATTGTGCTAATACTGTTAAATACACACAAGGTTTACATAAACAAAGTCAGTTATGTCTAAAGTGAACGCAAACTAATAAAACAACAAAATGCAAAGAGAAAATCACTCACTGCTCTTGACTGATAACTTTTAATAGTAGCTTTAATAAGTATAAATGTATAATTTATACAGTGAAGTCTATGTTTTGTTTTATTTTCATATTTGTTCATTTAATTACTTTCTTCAATGCTACTGTTAAATACACCTACTGTAGCTGAAAACATAAAGCACTGTTTATTTAATTTGTATATTAAGTTGTGTATGTGTAATGTGTATCTTTGATCTTAATATTTAATAACAAAGAAAATAATGACAAATATTTTTATCTTCGCCCCTGTCTGCCATTCTTTTTTATTTTATATTTTGTTACCTAAGGCTTTGTTTTTAAAATATGGACATTAGTTTAGTTTGGCTGTAATGCTCAGTCACAAAATAGTAAAACCAACATAAAAAAGAATCGTGATTTTTAAAATCGTGAATCGTGATTTTCCTGAAAAAAAAATCGTGATATGATATTTTTGGCATATCGCCCACCCCTATTTGGAAGAATGTTCTGATTTGTTCTTTCCATGTAGTGAAATTTAACAGATATTTTTTTAAAGTGTAAAAGGAATGAAAAACCATAAAATAGGTCCACGTGACTCATGCACTGTTTTCCAGGTTGAAACAACACAATAGCTTTGGGTGAGAAAAAACCTCTCTTGATTATCTGTTATCATGCATTTACGATTGAATTGAGTGTCTAGAGCTCTATCCCTTTGTTGGTTACAGATGTCTCTACTCAAACCAATACTTTCTCCATCTCATTTTCTCTTTCGTGAAATGATGTATATATGAGACTTGTACTTTTTGTTCTGTTTAACCTTTCAAGAGTATAAGTAAAAGAAAATACACTCAGCTGATCATATAATGTACATTCTTTCTGCTTGGCTTTTGGAGCCCTAATAATTTATGGGTTATTTATGAAAACACTGGCTGAATGGACATTATTGCACTTGGACATTATTACTCGGCTACTCAATAGTACAGTTGAGTATTCCAGCAAGCTGTGTGTTAATGTGGTGTGTATTCTTCTCATTTTAGCTCCTGTGTCCATTTGGGCTGAAGGTCGAGACAGAACCAAACCAAAGCTGGACTGTAACCTACTGGCCTATATGACAGACTTCATACTGACAACTACTGGCATGAATGCTGCATCACCTGTTATTGAACAAAAACTTCTTCACCTAGAATTTTCTCCCCCTTGAGGAGACTCCATGTCTTCATCTCTTGTGAGTGGATATCATTTTAAACATTCTTCAAAGAACTTCTAATTTCTTCTAAATTTGTTTAGTAGTATATGTAAGAATTTTCCATTAAACTTTTAGTAATGTTTTTAAGTAATGAAGTAATTAATTAAGTAATGTTGTTGTCATCTTGTTAATGTATGTACAGTATAAATTGCAAACATGCTTGTGTTGGACACGTGTTTACATGTTATAGACATTTTTAGAGGAGGTAGATGCTGTGTATTTAAAGGTGCTCTAAGTCATGTTTATTTGTGTTATTTTTTGTATATAAATCATTATTACAGTGGAACAAATTGCTATTTTTTTATTTGTAAATTAGCAACTGAATGTTTTAACCATTGCACAGCACAAATTTATCACCAATAATTTTGTATAACTTTGTTGTTTATTGTTTTATGTCACATGTGAGAACAAATGCAAGTTTATATTTTTTCAGATTATGTCATTTCTGTAATAAAGTCTGTATCATAGAATGGTAACTTCTTTCTGTTGTTATTTTGTAGATGTTTGTTGTAAGTAAATGGCTTAAATGTAATTCAAGAATTTTGTAAAACCATGGCTACACTAAAACCATAGTAACCATGACTGTAGTAACCGTGGTTTTTGTAGAAAACTACAGTCATGGTTACTATGGTTTTACTGTAGCATTACTACAATATAACTGTAGTAAAACCATGGTTTTTAAAAAAATACCAAAATACCACGGTTTCGCACCAAAATACCACGGTTACTACGGTTGTAGTTAACTACAGTTTTACTATAGTATTACTACAATATAACTGTAGTAAAACCATGGTTTTTAAAAACCATGGTTTCCGCCAAAATACCACGGCTACTACGGTCGTAGTTAACTACAGTTTTACTATAGTAAAACCATGGTTAATTTTCGTAAGGGCAGTTAACCAGTTTAAACATGCTTGCAGAAATACAGTATACATTTGATTATATTTTGGAGAACCGACAGCAGAAGATCCGTCGATGTACTTTTGTTTGTTTTTTTTGTGTTCAGATATTCAGTAGCAGTTATGAGCGCGAGCACATGTGAAGAGTTTTAACTCTTTCTTCTCTGTGTCAATTACATGCTTTGAATGCAACACTCTGCAGATTCATTTTATTTCGACATTGTCTAATAATCCAAATGTAGTTGTATAAGTTACTATTATACAAACCAAAGGACAGGCAATGATTTTCTTTTTCGGGCTACAGATTTTACTTTTTGTTGCAAAGAGAGCCAATCTACTTATGAAAACAATAGTCATTTAAATAAAATAAAAAAATCTAAATAATATCATTTTATATATATGATGACTTCAGATGCAAAAGCCTATAAGTACCATCTGAAATTTTCTTCTAAAAGAGCATTTTTATCAAGCTTGTATGTTTATGTTCAGTTATTTCACTTAAATGGCAATGAAAAGTACCTATTAATTGTCATTAAAGTGAAATTACTGCACTTAAATATACGAGCTTGATAAAAATGCTTGTTTTAGAAGAAAGTTTCAGATGGCACTCAGAGGCTTTTGCATCTGAAGTCTTCATATATATATATATATATATATATATATATATATATATATATATATATATATATATATATATATATATATATATATAGGCCTATATGATCCGAAGTAAGTTACTCGCTATACTTGAGTAGTTTTTTCATTGGATACTTTTTTACTCTTACTCAAGTAACTATTAAGATTATTACTTTTACTTTTACTTTGAGTAAATATTTCTATAAGTACTTGTACTTTTACTTGAGTACAGTTTTTGGGTACTCTACCCACCTCTGGGAGTAGAAGTAAAAAGTCGTCTGAAAAATAATTACTCCAGTAAAGTATAGATACCCCACATTTCTACTTAAGTAAGGTAACGAAGTATTTGTACTTCGTTACTTGACACCTCTGTAAATGACGGAGAAATTTAAGTTTATAGTGCTACAATGTGAAGAAAATCCAGCAAAACGCGCCGGCGCGTTTGCCGACCTCAGAGGGTTAATATTTAGATTTAACTATTTAAAATATCTCTAAGTTGACAAATACTGTTGTAAATGTGCTAAAAAGTGACCGTCAAAAATTCATACCAGTTTTTTAAACATTGTTTGAAGCTAAATGTGACGAAATGTTGCTGTTATTTTCAGCGTGAGTCGCTTTACAAACGGCGCCCCATACTGATCAGGGGGGGGGGGGGGGGGTCAATAAAATGACAGGGTGCATACCTTAAAATGCACCCTGTCATTTCATTAATACACAAATATTAATAAAATTAATATTTGTGTAGTGTTCAATGTTGTTATCAATAGAGATACGCGGATGGGGGTATTAGTTCATCCGCAACTGCATCACAAAACTCATCATCATCCGCACCAACGTTTTTTGACCAGATTTCAAAGCCGCACCCGCCCGCCATCCGCTGATTGTTTTGCGGTCTATGGACGATGCAATGCTCTGCTGATGCGAGCCGCAAGAAAGCCCTTGTCTGTTCTAGAAAGGATGCAGCAAAGATATTTAATGCTAATGTATGAGGCATAGGCCTACGCTGAGTTTCATTCATTTACGATGAGATGCGCTCTAGTTCAACTTCACAATGCAATGCAAGTGAACGCGGCGCATCTGAGCCTTAATGTCACGGTTATATTGTCTCCTATATTTGCTTTTTATTTATTAAATACATGCAATTGGTTGATGAAAAATGTATTAAAATTAAGATACAATTTGTACAAAACGAAATTCGCTTTAAAGAAATGCTTTCTACAAAGCAAAACTTAATGAAGTGGTAAAAATCATGTCTGATGATTTACAAAACAAAACTTCATTAAGTGGTAAAAACCATGTCTCCCGATTGCAAATGTTCATTGCTAATGTTTATTATTGCAAATGTTTTTCATTTGTTTAATAAATCTCATAATGATGGCACATCACTATATCATAGCTTTTATTTCTATCTCAAATGATTGGCGGTCGCTTGGCAAAGAATCAAATACAGTTGGAAACGACGTAGACCATTAATAACACAGACTGTTAACAATTGTTTTTAATTAGTATTTAAACATTCTCTATGATAAAAAATGTCTGTAAAAAATATTTTAATAACACGGTTTTGGCGGTTATAGAGTTGTAATGACGGTGTTCAACTATAACCGTCGGTCTCACGGTTATATGCTAACCGTCACACCCCTACTGATCAGCCTCATATTCTGTTCCTGTCAATCATACACACAGTGTCAACTGTCAACCAATTATACTGCATGAGGGAGAGCCGAGCCAACTCACACACACACACACACACACACAGTCAGACGAGTAGTCAGAAAATGAGTCGGAAGCACAGCAGCATTTGGAATCATTTTAATGATGTAGACAATGTTAAAGCACAGTGTAGAATTTGCCAAAACAAAATCTCATATAAAGCCAGTTCTATGCACAACCTATACTGGCATATGCAAACTGTGCACCCAACTGTGAAGCTAGCGGAGCTTCGAGAAACTAGCGGTCCCGCTAGTGATGGTGGTTGGAGCGACTGTACCAGTACCTGTACCTGCCAGTACCTCACGTGGAGATGTATCCACTCAGTCAGGTAGGCCTACTCCGCGTCCCACAGCAACGCAGTCTTCTATAATGGACCAGTTTATGCAAAAGTCAATGTCTGTAGAAAAACAAGGCCAAATTGATATTGCATTGGCTAAAATGTTTGCCACCGATTTCCAGCCATTTTCGATCATGGAGGACAGAGGTTTTAGAAATTACAGCAGTTGTCTAAATCCAATGTACGCAATTCCAAGCAGGAAAGTAATTTCAAAATCACTTATTCCACAACTGTATGAGAGCATAAGGGCTTCAGTGGAGGAAAGAGTCAAAAAAGCTACTGCAGTTTGCCTTACCACTGACTGCTGGACATCAAGGATAACCACTAATTACATGTTTGTTACATGTCACTTTATTGAAGATTTTTCAATGTCTAGTTGTCTTCTAGACTGCTTTGAGTTCAGCAACAGACACACCTCAGATAACTTGGCAGATTGGCAAAAGAATGGCATGTAGATGGAAAAAGTGGTCTGTTGTGTTACTGACAATGCAGCTAACATAACCAAAGCCGTGAAAATTTTAAAGTTGACCCATCATCCATGTCTTGCCCACACAATCAACCTGATTGTAAGAGATGCTCTGAAGGTGATGAAGCCCACTGTGGACAAAGTGAAAGCAGCTGTGGAATACTTACACAGGAGCACAGTAGGTGCTGAAAAACTTAAGTCTACACAACGCCAGATGGGAATGCCTGAGCTAAGGCCTAAACAAGACTGCACTACAAGGTGGAATTCAACTTTTTATATGTTGAAATGGTTTTATGAGTCAAAGGATGCCATCATCTCTACCCTGGCCATTGTCAATGCACCTGTTGATCCTCTGACCCAAGAAGAATGGGAGGTGGTGGAGGAGGCTTGCAGAGTCCTGGAGCCCTTTGAGCAGGTTACTTTGGAGATCAGTGGAGAGAGGTACAGTAAGCAGTTATTTCTACATTTTACATATACATGTTACATATACATTCTACATTTTTTTGTACACACACACACACACACACACATACATATATATATATATATATATATATATATATATATATATATATATATATATATATATATAATCTGTTCTCTCTTTTTAGCTATGTGACAGCCTCAAAAATGATACTCCAATGTAAGGGTCTGCAGCGAATCACAGCCAACTGCCAGAGAGAAGCAAATGTAACCACAGGATAAGTGATAGAGTTGATGGACACCCTATGTTCATCAATGGACAGAAAGTTCCATAGAATGGAATATAATCATGTGCTATCAGAAACCGCTGCACTTGACCCCAGGTTTAAGAAGTTAGCCTTCAGTGATGCCAGAGCAATTGATGAGGCTCTTCAAAGAATCACCTCAGCAGCATTATTTGGTATTTGGCCAATATTATAATTCACAAAGTAAATATAAGTCTATAGCTGAAAAATATGAACAAAAAATAAAATAAATAAATAAAATAAAAATTAGGCATGCATTAATAGAGCTATGGGATATCAGGTATATACCAGGCTAAAATATTTGTAGTAAAATCCAAAACCTGGAAATTATCAAAATAAATTATGTACATGCTTTTGTTTTCCTACATAGGATCTCTAGGTTGCGCAACAACATGTTAGATGTAGACTATTTATTTACACTATTTAAATGAACAAAATATTTACCTCTGTTGTTGAATCTTTGTAGTATATTTCTGCAATCAACTATGGACAAGAGATGTCTGATGTCATCCTCTTTGATGTACATTAAATTGCCCCATTATGCTATTTTACAATTTCCTAATGTTGTTTCGGAGTCTCCTACAACAGGTTTACATGCATCAAAGGTAAAAAAAAAAACGTTTAATTTCCGCATAATATACATTTTCACATCACATTTTTCAATGATTCTCAAACGACTCGTCAAATGAATCAATCTCTCTAAATCCCTCCTTTCTGCGAGCTACTCTGCTCTGATTGGCCAGACAGCTCAGTCTGTTGTGATTGGTTTACCGTGTACAGCACGCGTGTTGAAAACAAAAATGTCCGTTGCCATAACAACGTCAACTGTCCTGAGGCTTCCTACCCCGTAAACTAAAGACAGTAACTAACAATGATGACGATTTTACCATATCAATGGGAGCGCGAGTCCGATGATGAAACATTGGAAGAACTAGTTATTCAACCCGAACCTCCATCACAAGGACGACTCAAGCAGGACTCAGTGTTTCTCAGTGATACACTACTCAGTTTGAGGTACATTATGAGATGTTGCAACTGTAATTCCTCACCATCAGCATTAACAAGTGCATGTCCATCAACAAACCGATTATTTTACTTGTACTAATTTATTTACTGAGTATTTTTGTAATATATTGCGGTGAACACGTGGAAACTGTATCAATAACAGTGCATGTATGCAATGTATGCATTAGCTGAGCTCTAGCGTGAATGACTGATGTGAATGACTGATGTAACATAAACATTGGTAAAACAAATCTTGCTCCATGCTTAATCTTTCCTCAAAGTAGTGAGAACGACAGACAATCTGCATTAATAGACACAGAATAACAGGTAATAGTGGCCCACAAACTGATTAGCAGAAGTATTTAAGAAAGACAGTGATAACATTAGTTAGGCAGGAAACCTACACAATATAAAACTCAAAACTGAGTATTTTGAACACCATCTTTCAAGAGCAAGCAGTTTGCGAATCCTACATTGAACTCCGAGATTTGAGAAGCAGTTGTCAGTGAAATAAAGGGAACACAGCAAAAGTTTAGGATTATACTGCTGTGATATCATGGTAAAGATGAATTTTAACCACTGATTCTTAACATGCTCGTCCTTGGGCAGTGAAAAAAAAACTGGCTTTACCTTCACATTGTAGAGCACAGCATCTTCTCGACATGATGCTATCCAGTATCCACAGGAATCAGCTTCAGGTTTGAGGTTCAAGTTTTCCCTGGTGCCTGTGCACGCAATAAGTGGGCGGGCAATATGCTAATGTTTTGTCTTGACATCACAACGAAACGGCTTATGACTTGTTTGAAAAACAATTCATTTCATTGACTCAGTCGACTCTTACTTTTGAAAGACAATACATTTATATACGGTGCACTTTCAGATTTAAAACTATGCAGAATGTTTTCATTCATTTAGAGATAAGTTACACACTACATGAAAGGTAATTTTCAAAAATCCATAATAGGGGCCCTTTAAGTCATCAATCTCCCTTACTCCCATTGAGCAAATCTTCAACTATAGTCTCCAAAGTCTTACGCCTGGTTCACACCGGATGCGGAAGCGGCGCGGAACGGAAAATCACGCGCGGTCCGGCGCCTGCCTGTTCACACTAGATGCGTATTCTCCACGGCGGTCGACAAGCGCTTCTGCTCAGTTGTTGTTTATTCAGAGCTATTTTTTTTACATCATGGGTATGTAAATAACCTCATAAAATGAATACACCATGTTTCTGTAACCAAGAAGTTTGTACACTTCTTGTATTAATACTTTTTGTTAATACTCGCGGTATTTTAATTTGAAAATTGCTTATATTTTGACAATTGACCGGATGTCTCGTGTTTCTTGGTGTGACTTCCTGCCTGAATGGACGCGGATTACTCGCGGCTCGCGCAAAAAATAGACCAGACACCGATACTGGCGCTCCACGGCGCGGGCCGGCCGCAGCGCACCGCGTCTGGTGTGAACGACACCATAGGTTAACATGGGCGCCGAAAGGAAGCGGCCTCCGTTCCGCGCCGCTTCCGCGTCGGCGTCCTGTGTGAACCAGGGGTTACTATCCAGATGGGGAAGAGTGCCTCTTATGATGTATTTTTGTATATCTTTGTATGTCACAGTATATGTTTCTATTGTGTTGTCTTTAGTCAAGCCCCTGAACCTTACAGATTCCTGAATTGCTGCATTATACATTTTGGGAATACAATTATTCCCACTGTGAAGATAGGCCTGCAACAGTTGGTGCCTTTCTGCTAAAGTAACACCAAGATTTTTTAAATTGTGGAGCTTCCGAGCACACTGCTTAAAATATGTGTGTTTACTCTCGAAGCGCAATGTCCATAGGCGGATAACAGGACCAAATTTTAGTATGAGGTCAGGATAGTGGAGTAAGAAGTGGAGTAAGAGTAAGGATATTTTGATCTAAATCGGATGGAGGACCTGCGCCTAGACACGACCACAATGCATTCCTGAAGTGTCAGCAGAGATTGTGTCAACTAGACTCTCCCCTATGAAGGCCTCATTAACCCAACAGCCATCCTGGTGTGATCCTCAACAAACCCGTCTCCATACTGGTGTGATGACTCCGATCTTCAACCAGATGGAACTGGATAAATATTCTGAATGTTCCAATCCAGTCTGACTTCTGACCTATAATGCTGCCTGAATCATAATCATACACTGTTCATTTGTTGGCCAGAGGAGAACTGGCCCCCTGACTGAACCTGGTTTCTCCCAAGTTTTTTTTTTTCCATCCTGTCACCTGATGGAGTTTTGGTTCCTTGGCGCTGTTGCCTTTGGCTTTTGGCTTGCTTAGTTTGGGACATTAAATATTCAACAAAATGATTGATCTGCCTGCATTGACACACTGTAAACCCTAATGCTCAATTCAGTCAAATTAACTTGTATGAGTATTTAGCACTTTCTTTTTATTTCAAGTTCACAGAACTGATATATTTTAAGTAAACTAAACTGTTTCATTGTTTTGAGTTTTTTATTTTAATTTAGACAAACTTAAGTTTAACTGAAACGGCTGGGATGTCTATTTCCCAGCATGCTTTGCCAATGGCACTCGAAAGGGAGAGTAAATGCTAAAATTAAGTGTAATATAATGCTTTTTTTGTGTAAGATTAATGTTAAGTGTGAGATTTAGTAGTGATTAATGTTTTGTTATGCTAATTTAGAAGAATTTCTGTTAATGTTGGCTTTACACTGTAAAAAATAAAATCTTAAAAAAACCCCAATGACTGTCAGCTACGGCTGCCAAACAAAAACCGTAAAAATAAAGTAAAATATCCTTATTTAAATGAAGTGCAAAAAACTTTTACAGAAATTTTCCTTAAATGTTTTACAGAAAAACACTGTTATTTTATGGCTATTTGCTGAATTATTACAATCAAACACCTTCACTGTAAAAAAAAAAAAAATCACATTAAAAAAACTGTCAAATGACTGCCAGCAATGGCTGCCATACAAAAACCATAAAATTAATGGAAAATATCCTAATTTAAATTGCAATTTTTTTTTACAGAAATCAGTTAGTACTACATGCATGATTTGCTGTGACTATACGTCACTGCATCAGCAACTACACAGTTACTGTCAGTTAAATAAAGCAACATGCAGCATATCATCAGTGTTTCTCTGCTCATCCTGGACTGAAGCCCAGGCTCTACTCTTCAATACAATGGTGACACACGAAACACACCATACAGAAACACTTTAAACCCCAACAGAACATTAAACACTAACAGATCTCTCAGGATCTCAGCATCTTCACTTATTACAATCCAGACTTTATTTCTTTCATACTAACATTCTTATTGAGAATTAACAGAGGTTTAGAAGTTGAAGCTTTATTGAAAAGAATAAAGTTTGATGTCACCATGATGGAGATCAGTGTTTGCTTTAGTTGGGCTCTTTTCCTTTTAGCGTTTAATTTAAATCTTTCTCTGGCTGCTTTAACTGTATGTCTCTGGTGCATATTAGTTATGGTAGGAATCCAAGAGAAACTCAGATCAGATGATGTTGGTCACTTTTTAGTGATAATAGTCATCATGTAGTGTCCTGCTTCATTGATACCACCTGAAGTGTGATATCTGATTAAGTCGATAAATATTAGTTGTTAATTTTGAATGATAAAACTGCTATAGAAGATCCTGCAGTGCTGTGATACTCAGATTTTATGAAGTCATTATACATAAAATGTTTTGACAGAATCATATAGACTCACTCAGACATCAAGAATCAGCGTATGAATCGCAACAATGGTGACAATGAAAAAAAAATCTGATCAACTACTATAAAGTCACAAAAAAGCTTTGTTGGTTGTCACCATTGTTGAGATTCATATGTTGATTCTTGATGTCTCTATACTACAAAAAAAAAAAAAAAAAAAAAAAAAAAACCCGCTCAAAACTTTTTCTGTATCATACATATTTTTTCAATTTCAGATTGTTATAATACCACAATATTTCAAGGGTCATGTGAAAAATTATGGCATTAATTATAGACTTCGTATAAAGCTAAAATCCATATATAATCTAAACTAACATATTCAGAGATTTGACTGACATATCAATGAATCAGATCATTATATGATGATTATAACATCACCATTAAATGACCAAGATCATCTAATATTTTCTTCTGCATTTATTGCTATAACAAATGTGTATTAAATACACAGTTAAAGCAGCCAGAGAAAACTAAAGTTATAAACAAGGGTCATGAGCCCAACTAAAGCAGACACTGATCTCAATCATGGTGACATCAAATTTCTTTTAAAATTTTTTAAACTTGATTTAAAATAGCATATTTTACTTTAATTTTATGGTTTTTGTTTGGCAGCCGCAGCTGCCAGTCATTTGACCCTTTTTTACGATTTTTTTTTACAATGAAGGTATATGATCACAATAATGCAGGAAATACCTGTGAAATAACAGTGTTTTTCAGTTTATATAATTTAGGATGTTTTACAGTTTTTTGGGGGGCTGACTGTCATTTGACCATTTTATCATTTAACTGTTTTGTTACTGTTTAATTACAGATTATATGTTACATTTTTATGTAATTTAAGAAAACAGAAAAAATACTGTATGAAAAATACAATCAATTTTCTGTATAAAAAATGTGAATTACTGGAATTTGTCATTAATGTCACAATACCTAAAATAACAGCTGAATTTTTATTTTACAGATATTATTTGTAATTTTACAGTGTTTTGAGTACAATTTAAAATTAAAGAAAATGATCATCAAAAAAATCACAGTTATTTTCTGTAAAATTAGGATTTTTTTACAGTGTAGGATCGTTACCATCATGGTGACAATAGGTGCATGCAGCTTGATTTGAGAGCAAATAATCCCTTTATATTGTTGCATTCATACAGCAAGCTCTTCTGTACAACATACTATTGCTAATATGTTAGCAAATTAGTATGTTAGCAGAATAGCTTTTAAAAGCTAAGTTTATACTAATAAAAGTGTTCACATTGAGATTACATGAAAGTTTTAAGTTAATTGTATGAATTAATGTACTTTGAATTTCAGAACTTAAAAGTGTTTGAGGCAATTGATTGCCTTACTTATTCGTTTTGAGTTCAGCCAACTTATTCGGGTTTACAGTGTACTTTATAGATTTGAGTTATATTAATTGAATGGACTTAGTACTATTAACTTTATTTACCCAAGTTATCTTAACAATAAGTTATTGAGTTACTTGGACACAAATCAAATATTTTTTTTTATGCTTAAATTGTTTGAGTTAATAAACTTAAATGATTTAAGGCAATCGGTTTCCTCAAACGGTTTGAGTTGAACTAACTCATCAGGTTTTACAGTGCACCATTATATGAGAACTGAACTGAGCTGGACGATGACATCACGGTTTTCTCCAGAGCGGCTATTTATATAAAATAACTAAATTAATACCCTTTTTACAACAAAAATGAACCATTACTGAACTTTTCTTAAGCTGGACTATGATGCTATTTTCTTCTAGAAACATTATTTTCCTGTTATCACTGTAAAGATGCTTTGAAACAATCTGTATTGTAAAAAGCGCTATATAAATAAAGGTGACTTGAGTTGACAAATGTGAGACCATCAGAATCCCTACATAAGGAGTAAAATATGAGCACAATGTGATGTTGTTGAGATCTCTTCTAAACTTTAGAGACAAACGTGAGTGATCCAGTTTCTCTAGCTAAGGATGATTTCCTTAATATTAAAGAAAGAACAAAGATGCTCAATTTTGTGGTAGCAACAGACCTGATAGCCTAATTAATAATGACGTTAAATTACTAGCTAAAGTACTGGCCAAACGTTTAGAGGCTCATCTTCCATCCATTATACCAGATGATCAAACTGGCTTTATACTGGGTTGTCAGTTGTCATCCAATATACATAGACTTCTGAACAGAGGCAGACTTACCATTAAGCAAAGGAAAGTGACTGCCTTGGGCCTGCAAATGCCAAGCCCAGATAGCATGGTGACATTGATCCAAACCATCATTTTGTTTGAGATTGACATTTCAATGTTTAAAGTATGTCGGATCAGCATTGAAATTTTGATGAAAGCTGACAGCACACATGTGTGGAGACAGTGACATTGAACTAACAGTGATTTGTAGTTGATGACCACAAGATTACGCAGGTATTAATCTCTGCAGAACACTAGTGGGTGTTTCTCAATTAGTGGGGCGTGTCAAACCATGATAGGCATTTTCAATTGCTTTACCTGATTTGCTCTAATTCACTGGGGGCTGGGTTTAGGGGTGGGCCTTCATGATTTTTTCAAAGGCTTGTTCGACTTCATACAGCGCTGCACAGACTTATCGGTGGCTGACTTGATACAGCGCCGACGCCATGTGACTGTGATATATGCCATCAAAGTACCGCGAGAGTGGGTGCACAAACTCTGATTATAGGTGTGTTCGACATCGGCGAGAGTAGCCACGTGCAGGTGGGGAGGAGCTACAAACGGAGACGTGAAGTCGTACACTTTCTGGTTCCCGTAGTGACCGCTCACGTGGTGTTTGCATACTTTACCACAGCTGAAGTGAAATAAATGCAATATTTGCCAAATAATACACAGATGTTTCAGATACATTTTCATTCAATACTTTATGTACTGCTTCATACAGCGTCTGTTTGAACAAGAATAAAGTTCAACATAAGCTACTATCAATGAAGTGAAGTCTACGTTTTTTAATCAGTTTTAATTTGATAAACATGACACAATATAACATTGCAACAACATGAAAAGAGTGTTTACTGTTATAAAAAACTAATTTGTGAGCTTTAGAGGAACTAAAGGTGTTCGAATAAACACGAAACACACGTGACCGTTGTCATGCAGTGAATCCGGCCAATCGTGGAACAGCTGTGTCGTCATCAGCCCTCGTGCAGCCCAGTGCAGCCGCTCTTGAGAAGCTGCGCTGGCTGAGTTCTCCGGCTACTCTCGAATCGCTCTCGCGGTACTTTGATGGCATACGTCACAGTCACGTGTTGTCGGCGCTGTCAAGTCAGACAAAATTTCTAACCGGCATGCACTGCTTCAAGTCAGCCGCCGATCGGTCTGTGCAGAGCTGCATGAAGTCGAACAAGCCTTATGACTGTTTCACGTTTGGCCGGATTCACCACATGACAGCGATCACGTGTTTCGTGTTTATTCAAATACCTTCAGTTCCACTAATGCTCACAAATCAGTTTTTTATAACAGTAAAATCTCTTTTCATGTAGTAGCAATGTTATATTGTGTCATGTTTATTAAAATAAAACTGATAATAAAATGTAGACCCCACTACATTGATATTTAAGTAGTATAGGCTTATGTTGAACTTTATTCTTGTTCAAACAGACGCTGTATTTAGCAGTACATAAAGTATTCAATGGAAATGTATCTGAAATGTCTGTGTATTTGACAAATATTGCATTTATTTCACTTTATCTGTGGTAAAGTATGCAAATACAGCGCGAGCGTCACTACGGGAAGCAGAAAGTGTCCGAATTCACGTCTCCGTTTTCAGCTCCTCCCCGCGACAACTCTCGCCGATCGGTTATATCCAGCCGCAGTCGAATACACCTAATGTCTATTTAAAAATGGTTGAAAAACACCTATTGTAGTTGTGCACTGATTGGTAAACACCCATTTTGGTTCTGCATGTGCACTTCTTAGTAACTGATGCTTCCTCAGGTGTTTCAATAAAACATTTTTCTTTTAGTAATGTTTATTAGGAATTTCCTGATTAAAGTTCCAACAACATATAACAGATTTTTTGAGGTGCAAGTGACATGAACAACATGAGCAAGAATATCACACTTCAAACATAGCCCATGTTTGGCATCTATTACTCTATGCTTGCAGAGCACCATGCCTTCTTTACTTTAGTGAAGGCAGATGAGGATGGACAATTAAAAAAATGACACACACTCTCCTGATAATGCTGACATTGATTATACTGACATTGATTATACATTGAGTTGTAGTCGATAGGATCATCACCTGCCTTCCCAGTCAACAATTTGATCCCAGGATACTCATGATGTGGTCACAATGTGGTCACAGCGCACTCACTGTGTGCTCAAACTATGGTCACTAATATAAATAGTTTTGCATTCTTTTCAGTCTTGTGTTGGCATTTGAGACAAATATTTCTATTTGACGGATGCATTCCGCTTCTGGTGTTGTTTTGGTGACTCCTTTTCGCTTTTTAACTTCTATTTCTTTCTCCCCCTGAAAAGACTTGACACATCCTGAAACACAGAGAGCAATATGTCAACGCAATCAGCTGCTAACAACTACTGCTCTTGACATTACATTTTCTATAGCAGTGTTATAGCAGTGATGCACAAACTTTAACACTTACTTGTCAAACATTTCAGGAGCACTGGTGGCAACACCTTTTTCCCATCTTTTCCTGTGCGGTTGTAAAGACAGAGAACACTGTCTGTCACAATGCTCTTCATACTCTGTCTTACTATCTCTCCTACATTGGAGCTTCCATGGGTATGGATGAGATAGTTGACCTGACAAAAACATACAGAATATTATTGCAATTAAAAGTTTTTTTCTTTCTCAAATGCACTGAATATTTGTGTAGCCTTACTAACATAAAGCTCTCTATAATTTTTGTCCTCTTCAAGCTTCTGACAGAAGGCTTCAAATGTTTCCGAATTTGAGCATTGTTGTTGTTCAAAAAGTTCCTCATGGCCATCTTCATCTGCACGCTTTATAAGAGCAGCCTTAATTTTTGCCAGGTCTTTCATGATGAGAGTTTGCCTCTCTTCCAACCTTTGGATATGTTGGAGCATCTTAGTATTCAGATCTGAAAATTGTGAATAATCAGGTTCACTCATATTCACCCAAGAATGAGATGTTACTCTTATTCACTCAAGAATATATATATATATATATATATATATATATATATATATATATATATATATATATATATATATATATATATATATATATATTTTTTTTTTTTTTTTTTTTTTTTTTTTTTTTTGAATGTCTAATTAAAATTTCACAAACCAAACAATTTCTCCATGGTGATTTTGGATTTTGGTTCCGTCTCTGCTATTAAAAACGAATACATGAAGTCAGTTAAATTGCACTTTTTTTTAAATAATCAATTAAACAGGATTGTTCTTAATGAATGCATATCATACCAGATGACAGGACAGATATTGGGAAGCTGGTGTTCACCTGAGGAATTTCTTCAGGATCCATGTTATGTTGTTGACGATCATGAAATTCTAAGAGAAAAAAACATTACATCAATACATGCATGGTCTTTGTTTGATATTTTAACTGATCAGCATACCAGCGAGGCAGCCAAACTGAAAGTGCTCAGAGTGACTTGTTCCAATGTCCCTGTGAAAAAAAACAAAAAAACCCACACACACACTCACACATATGTGTGTGTTAGGGTGACCACCCATCCCGCCTTGCATTGTACTGCACAGCATTTTCACCCCTTGTCCCGCACGTCGCATATTGAGAAAATGTCCCGCATTTTCATCAGTCGGTTGGTTTTTAATTACCATATTAAGAAAACGTGCATGCGTTCTTTTGCAGGGGTTAAAGTGAAAAAAAATCCTGAGCCTGACATTTTTGTGTGTGTGTGTGTGTGGGGGGGGGGGGGGTAGGGGGCTTCATTGGCACCATTTATTTTCAAGCATGTTAATGGCATATTTTTATGAATGAAGACCAGTATCACTGATATAGCTACTTATGTCTCGATGAAAATGTATTTTTCCAAAATTTGGTGCATTGCGCAAGTCTCTGAGTTTTTGCAGAACTATGCCCCCTCTGGCGACAAGCGAAACTGCAACCAGAGGTGTGCACGCTCATGGACCACACGCATGTGTCTTGGTCTTACGTAAGTGGAGTTTGCGTTGGGGTTTGGAATCGACTACAAGCCGGTCTCTTTGAATCCATCTTCTACTTTTGTCGCTCGAGTTGTCTTCACTGATTCGGAGAATGGCGGCGAATACACCAACCAGCCAGACATAGCCAGGTGAGCGTGAACGCGCATGACGTCACGCCCAGTCTCAAATTCCGTCCCGAACCCCTCTTATTTATTTTACTGTACAGGATTATAGAGGCAATTGCAGTGATCAGAGAAGGGCTCATTCAGCCCATCAGGCAATTGTTTAAGTATGTATGAGTTAGAAAAACGGGTATTTTTAACATGAAATGTTGCGCAATGCACCTTTAATACCCGCCGCTGCTGACGCATCTCACACATCTCATTCTACTCTTTACTTCCATTTAAGATTGTATTTAACTCATTTGACTGTTCTTGTGAAGATACTCGACAAAACTGACATTTTGGCATAAATGTGTGTGTGTTATGGTTCGTTCAAGCGCGAAAGAGTGCTCGATGGCGCACTGTCGACTGCGATACTGGCGCGCGTCTTTCTGTGTGTGTGTGTGTGTGTGTGTTTCAGGAGGACATTCACTGACAGCGCGTTCTCTTTTGTCTTCTCGCGCATTGATAGTTTAAAACATTTGCGTTAAGGAGAGCATGATCATATAAAACAAAAGATGACAGAAAGAACGGACGCTGCGATAAATATTTTAACATGTTAAAGCTGGACAAAAATTAATCGCATGCGTTTACGTTGACAGCACTAACATTAGGCTACTTGTCATACATTGCTGACAGAAAATGCTGCTTAAAGTGGACTCGTTTTCATGGTAGGCCTACACAGAATTATTTTTTTTTTTTTTTGTAAGCTACACAGAATATTTAATTAAATATTAAAATTAAATATTTAGCCAAGACTGAAGTTACCAAGCAGCAGTGTATGTTAACGTTAGCTCAGTTATCAACAGGTGTAGACAGATAATATGATTATCCTGACCTGAGCTAATTTACTGAATCAACCAACTCACATCTCCTTTCTTTCTTTTCATCCATGATGACATTAAAGTCACCTGTTGTTGTTTCTGGCATTTCATCGCTGTCTGTGCCGCAACCGCTACTTGCTCATTAGAACATTCAGTGAGCTATTTTACACAGGCTCGGTCCTGCTCCTCCGTGGCAATGACGGCGTGCGGTTAAACATCATAACAAACGAATTTGAGTGGGGGTGGGGGGGACAAAGGGATTTTGGAAAGTGTCCCCATAGGAAATTACGCCCGTGGGTAGGACATCATCCCCAAGCTTCATGAACTAGCGCTCCTTTCACCGACAACGCTAACGCGACGTATAAATCTCAATCACACTGTGTTGCTAGGCCCCGCCCTGCTCTGCTTCTGATAGGCTTGTAACGTTAGTAAGAGCTGCATTCCTTTCATATGATTGGTAGGTGAAATCAATTGACTCGAAAATATTAAACCGCTTGCAAGTTCCAAATTTATTTATTTATTTTTCTTCCTCATGGCCGCACGCCGGAGATCCGGCACGGTGCCGGAATACTTTAAGCCCTGCTTTTGCTTTTATAAGAAATCATTTTATTTATTATTTTTGCTGCGTAGTTTTTCACCTATTAACAGCCTACTACAACAGTCATTTTTTAAATCCTATCCAATGATTGAAAAGAAAGGAGTAAACACAGTCACTAGTAGGTTGTGATGGCTGTCAATCAAAATGTGGAGCGGTGATTCGTTCTGTGTTCCCTGTCAGAAAACAAATAGATAATAGCCTAAATTATTTTTTTTACAAGGCGGCATAATGGCAACAAAAAAGAGAAAGTGTTCTTTTAGTAAAGACTGGGCTAGGACCTATACCTGGGTGAGGCCGATAGAAGGGGATACCGAAAGAGTGTTTTGCAGTCTATGTAAAAGCAGCTTTTCTATTTCACATGGAGGAGAATATGACGTTAGGCGTCACAGCACATGCGAATCACACAAGAAAAGGGAACAACAGAAAGAAACGTCCAAGTCAATGGAATCGTTCCTTATATGCAAGGAGGATGGCGAGGTTGATAAAATCACAGCAGCTGAGGTAACCAGTGTTTATCACAGTGTGCAGCATGTGCAATCATACAGATCCTCCGACTGTGGTAGTAAGCTATCCCCAGTCATTTTTCCAGACTCTGAGATCGCAAAGAAAATGTCATGTGGTCGAACGAAAGCAGCATCCATAATAACAGACGTCCTTGCACCTTCCTCTGTGGAAAGCTGTTTAAGAGAATTAAAAACACTGCTGGTTCAGCTCCCAGAAAAACAAAACAAAACACACACGCCTTTTTTTTCTGTGGCTTCCGACGTGTCAAATCACGGCAGCACACAACTTTTCCCACTGTCACTGAGATACTGGACACCAGAGCTGGGATTAAAAAGCAATCTGCTTGATTTTTATGAAGACCGTGACGAATCATCTACTTCAATACACCGCCAGATAACGAACAAGCTAAAAGAGAATGACCTACAGCTTGATATTTCTGCTTACACTGCTGATAATGCAAGTGTAAATTATGGCAAACACAATTCTGTTTTCCAAAAGCTAAAAGCAGAAAACTCTGGCATTATAAAGGCAAACTGTATGGCTCACATTGTGCACAACTGTGCAAATTATGCTGGAGACAGACTGGAAATAGACATTGAATCCACAGTCAACAAGATTTTTAGTCACTTCTCATCCTTCTTAAAGCGCACAGAAGAATTGAAAGCCATGTTTTCATTTGTGGAGGAAGATTATCAGGCTTGCCTGAGACACGTACCAACAAGATGGTTAAGTATATGGCCTGTTGTCTCAAGGCTACATGATAGCTGGTCTACAATCAAGGCTTATTTTTTGTCGCTGGGGGAGGAACATTGTCCGAAGATGCTATGGAAACTATTGAAACAGGATCAAGACAGTGAGGGGCATCCTCTTGAGTTACAGGCTTACCTGTCCTTCCTCAATAATGGACTGAAGATGTTCCTTGAAGTGGTTCTGCTTTTGGAGGGAGATGGTCGTACTGTCTGTGAGCTGTATGAAATTATGTCCAATCTCAGAACAAAGCTTCAACGGCGACAAGTGGACAGCTTTTTTGGTGTTGAGACCGGTGCTCCAACAGTTCACAGACCAAAAGAGAGCAGCAATCAAACAGGATTTTTCCAATTTCTATGAGTCTGCACTCAGCTACCTTGAAAAATGGTACGACTTCTCAGACAACAACTACCACAAGAATGTTGCAGCCTTGGGGCTGAAGAGAGAGTTCACATTCTCCCATCTTTGTGATGTGGTGGAAATCCTTCAGATGAAGGAAAAACTGGACATAGATGAAATGTATGAATAATACTGTGTTACTTTGCCACGCCAACAGGAAATTGAAACAGGGTTCCCGCGGGGTCTTAAAAAGTCTTAAATTCTGAACTTTAAATTTAAGGCCTTAAAACGTCTTAAAAACAGCCAGATTTTCATCCGCGGTCTTAAATTTCATTTAGTCAGGTCTTAAAAAAGATTTTATACTCATTCATTTCCAGAAACGCTGGCCGCATAAAGTTATTACAAAGTAGCAAAAAAGTATCGAAGTCGCTCGCCAAGAGGCAGTTCACATATCGCGTCTTTTTCGTGCTCAAGTTCATTCAAATGTAGGCGCGCGGTAAGTGCGCTTATAATTGAAGCGACGCGCTCGTTTTTTTCCCAGGCGCAGCAGCATGAAAAAAGACAGGAAGGATGCGGGTGCACCCAAACACTACGGGTGTTTTTCTCTTCTCTGTAAATAAATCTTGTAACAGAGCTACAGCAAGCGGTTTTCGGCTGTGGAAATCCATTAGCTCTTAAAACTTTTTTTGTCATTGTGGAGTTGCATAGCAACGACAGACGCCACGGGAAAATCGGACCGAATTTTACTATTAATAATAAAAGATAAGCTAAAGTGTATTGTAAATGTCACTAAATCATTTTTTATAAAAAGAATGAGTCAAAAAAGATAAATTAAAGTCTGAAATATGTGAGGTTTATCTTTTTATAAAAACCTTTTTTGTCAACTTTATTTGAACTTGTACATGTTAGTATATAACATGTTGCAAGACACTTTTAAAATCTGGCTATCATTTTTAATCGTATTATTTTAATGTTTATGTTAGTGCGTATTGATGCTAATTTTATTTGTTATTTGCTGTTTTTCAACATAAAACTTGGTGAATTGATTTCATTGTGTAGTATTAGTACTTTTTGAACAGGATTATGTGATAACAGTGATACATTTTGGCACTATAATAATTAAATGAAATGTTCATGCCATTTCATCTCTAGTTATGATCAACTATGATAAACTAAAATCAACTAATTATGTGTTTTTTTTACCATAGGCCTATAATATGCAAAGTACAATTTTTTATAAAAAAAATATTATATCTGATTCTGTTCTTTTCTCTGACACACGTTGTTGGGTCTGGAAGGTTACTAATGTGATTGCTTTATCTGTAAATTAAGTTAATACTTTTTCAATTACTGAATTCATTGAAATAAAATGAATAAATTTCAATCTTTATGGTCTTAAAATGTTTTAAAAAGGTCTTAAATTTGACTAACTGAAAGCTGCAGGAACCCTGTTGAAAAGACAACAGCTCCTGTTGCTAAGAAGTGGTCAACCTTGCTCCAAGACACAAATACGCCAAATTTGACTGCAATTGCATCCTTTCTCTTAAGCATCCCTGTTACCAATGCATTTGTGGAGAGAATTTTTTCCCTGATGACGACGGCATGGATTGACCAACGAAACCGGTGCTCTATAGATCTCATAAAGTGTGAAATTCAGGTCAAGAACAACTTTGGATACACCTGTAAAGAGTTCTACAGCTATGCACTTAAGCAGAAGGCCCTACTGGAAGCTGCACGTTCAAATAAAAAGTATAACTTCAAGAGCAAGTAAGGTAAAATTAATTCTTCACAATATAGAATAGATCTATATTTTTACAGAATAGAATAATGTGATGTGAGCCTCCTGTATGACTTTAATATTTGGTTGGTATGTGCTGTTTTCTTGTGTTTCAGCCAAGTATGCTGTCTGGTGCTAGAAGAGAACAGAATTGATCAACTTGTTGCCTGCTGTGGTCATTTGAATTCACATCCTTTCTAAAAATATGAAACTGTCAATGAACTAATTTCATGTTGTTTTATATTTTATTTGTTCATTATTTATTTTGTTGGATTTTAGTTGGACTTAACTGTTTCAAAAATAGTTATCTGCATGATGCCTGCTGACTTTGGGCTCAGTGATATTGAATTTAAATTACATGTAAAATAAAGACATGTTGTGTTACATTGTGATGTAATGGTGTTTTCTGAAAGGGACTAAAGAACAAAGTATAAAAAAAGCAAAAAAAAGAACAAAGTATTTTTATCAGCTGAAAGGCAGAATACAAATGTTTTTATTAAGTTAGATAGACATTATAACCGTTTCACTCTATGTTTTAGTGTTGGTAACATGTCCCACATTGTCCCACACAAACTTATAATCGTCCCACATTTGGTTTGTTTGATGGTAGTCACCCTAGTGTGTGTGTGTGTATATATATATATATATATATATATATATATATATATATATATATATATATATATATATATATATAAACATTAATTAATAAATTTTTTACATTTATTAGGCTTCAAAAAATTAAACAACTTTTAATTTAAGTGAACTTCAAACAATCCTTACATAAACCCATAATATCATATTTGTCATATTTACCTTTGCCCTTCCTGTCAAACAGGTAGGACATATACAAAAATTGAATAAAGTTATCAAACAGTCTGCACGGCATAAATTATAAATTAAATATAGACTAATCCTTATTAAAGCTACAAAAGTTCTTTAGTCAAGATCAGTGAGTAATCTTCCTTTTGTTCTTAGATTAACTTTACTGACAGAAAGCTTTATTGGCTGTTGTCCCTTTAAAACCAGCCGCTGCTGCAAGCGGATCTGCATGACGCGGATCTCACACTATTTAACTAATTTAAGACTGCTCTTATGTTATGAGGATACTCGAGATTTTGGCATAATTGTGTGTTATAGTTCGTTCAAGCGCGAAAGAGAACCGTTTTCTGGTGCGCTGTCTGTGTGCACGATACTGCGTCTTTCTGTATGTATGTGTGTGTTGTAATGTTCATTCCTTTTTCAATGATAACACATTGTTGTAATGAACAGCTAGCTTGTGCTAGTCATTTATTTGTTATTCCTATTAAAACATCCTGTCACCATGATCACCATAAAAGTCCCAGTTCCTCTCTTTAAGTACACAGTAAATTATCCTCCAGCACCACCTTGTGTCTACATGGATAAATTACATGTTACTGAATATCATTACATCCCCTCTCCTTTGAGTTAACACAGTAATCAACATTTTCTAAGAAATAATAGAGATGACATCAATAACACAACTTGGTTCTCTATCAGACATATGAATACGTTTGCATTAGTGTCAATAACAACATAAACAATAACAACATGAACATTCTATTTAGGTATTTACTCTTTTAAAGATTCAGCCTCTCAGGTTTTTTTACTATACGTGTGGATCTCCTCAACACAGGTGAGTTTGGTACATTTGTCTCTGAATGATGACGCGTGTGTCATTTGAGTCTTCTGGTGGTAAGTGTGAAGACTCAGGTGTGTCATTTGAGTCTACTGGTGGCAAGTGCAGGGGCGCAGATGGCACTGGGGACGGGGGGGACATGACCCCCTCAGATTCATAGTGACCCGATCCGTCACCCGCCCTCACAATCCCTACGAAAGGCGACAAAAATCGGTAAAACAGAGGATTAACCAGTGTTTTTGCTATGTACATTAGCCAAAGTAGTGTCCTGGCCCGCCGCTGCTTCAGAATCGGGTCGGGGCAGACACAGGCTGACACACAATAATAATCTACACCGGTCACCATTACTTTGTACCCACGTTCTCACTACACGCTGTTATGTTGTCAATAAACACATGATGCCACCGACGTTTACATTCTCTCTCTGTGTGTGTGCTACGACTCCTGAGTGACGGCGGGGTCCTATGAGGAGCTGGTAGCTGCCTCAATCGTGCCTGTAGGAGCAGTAACCATAGAGATCATATACCATCTATGACTAAGCTGAGTCGGTGATTTTCTGAACTGAAAAAAATCGACTGTATAAATGTCACATAAAGGCAATGAAGAGACAAAAAACAATCACCTCGTTTTTTCAAAAACCAAACAATGTAAGTATCCTATGCCTGTTGACTTTCCCAGATGTGGCAGATTAGATTTGTTAAGGGGAATAGCTAGTCTGACAATAATGGCAAGAAGGCTTTTGCACTTAGCAAACACAACAAAATGTGGAGACCATAACTATGCATTTAGGTGAGAGTGGACAGAGGCAAATAATGAATGAACACAAAATGAATGGTTGGATAAATCAAACAATTTATCGTCGTCAGGAAATAATGTTTTATCATTTTTGTACTATATAAATTGACTGAGGTATGTTCACTGTTGTGTAAACCACTATAAAAATAATTATAATAAGTAAATTTGTGTGGTGCAAGGTTTATGCAAACAACAAATAAAGGCCTACATAAACCTTTGACATCCTCTTATAGCAGGAAATCATGTTTTTTTTATTGTACGGAGCAATGGAGGATATAGATTCTTAAATTATGGGCTATGAAAAACAATTCTTAATATGTCATACATCATTTGAAAGATATTTCTAATCTATAAATTGCAACAAACTTATAATTAAGACTTAAATTTAAAATTTTGAGTTCTTCTTAGACATTTGAAATAGTAGTTTAGCCATTAATTCTCAGGAATATGTTGTATTTCACATTGTTGTGAAATGCTATAGAGGTATAGAGGGTTAACTGAAATTATAAGATTTAAAATGTTGTCCTCCTGGCCTGCAGGCAATTTCTGATGACAGTAAGGCAGGCCCTACTCAGTCAAGTGAGGATCTGCAGGAGGGCAGCCACAGTAGAAAAAGACAGCATGAGGAAGGAGAGACAGTAGAATTCATAATGATAGACTTTGTATGCTGAGATAAGCAAATGTTTAAATAAAACATACTTTGCTGAAGACATGAAGTTTTGGTGGGTGATTGGCATACTAGTCAAATAACAGTCTGACCATGCATTGCTAGTGGTGATCAGGTAGACCTTTGTTTACCTTTGTTCATTGTTGTTTATCCATGATTTCAAATAAGAATCCCCCACTGGCTTTTTAGTGCAAATCATTAGCCCAAATTACGCAAAGTAACTACTTGAGCACTAGTTAAAGCCCAAATTACGCAAAATAACGAACTGAGTTTAAATCATTTGCTGACAGCTTGGTCCCCCCCAGTTAAAAAATCCTATCTGCGCCACTGGGCAAGTGTGAAGACTCAAGTGTGTCATTTGTGTGCTCCTGGAATACCTCAGGGAAAAGGGAGGGAATATCTCCCTTTTGAGCAGGGAACGGCGATTCCTCCTGAGTATCTGTCCTTCCTCAGCCCTGATAGTGTAAGACCGTGGTCCTACTTCCTGGAGAACAGTGGCTTTCTTGTTCCAAGCATTTTGATCCTCAATCCTGACAACATCATCTTTTGAAAGTGGCTTGAGACTTCTGGTTGACTTGTCATAATATGATTTTTGTTTCTGCTTTAACAGCTGGAGTCTTTGTCTCAGTTGTCTGTTCTGTTTTTCCTTTACCCAGCAGGGTAGTGTGGTGCGTAACTTACGACCCATTAACAGTTCAGCAGGCGATGAACCACAGTCCAGAGGCGATGCTCGATAGCTCAACAGAGCAAGATATGGATCAGACTTGCTGTCTGTAGCTTTCTTCCGCAGTTGCTTTAGAATGTGGACACCTTTCTCAGCCTTGCCATTGGACTGAGCATACAAGGGACTTGATGTGACATGTTGAAAGTCATAGTGCCCCGCAAACTGTTGCCATTCCTTGCATTTAAAGCATGGCCCATTGTCACTGACGACAATCCTTGGAATTCCATGTCTGGCGAATATGGATTTGACATGTATTATGACACTGCTTGCTGTGATGCTGGTAAGAAGTGCCATCTCAGGAAAATTGGAATAGTAGTCAATCACAATTAAATAGTCTTTACCATTCAAATGAAAGAGATCCATACCAACCTTTTGCCATGGTGCTGTTGGTAGATCAGCCACCTTCATAGGCTCTTTTGTTTGTTTATTGTGGTGTTTCTGGCAGGTCTCACATTTGCTTATCATCTTCTCAATGTCCTGATTGATGCCAGGCCAATACACAGTGTCTCTTGCCCTCCTTTTGCATTTTTCAATTCCCAAGTGTCCCTCATTAATCCTTGTAAGCATTTCCTGACATAGAGTTTGCGTAATCACTATTCTGTTCAGTCTTAGCAGTAGTCCATTTGCAACACTCAACTCTGACCTGATGTGGTAATATTTTGCACAGGAACCTTTTGGCCAATCAGTATGAATGTTCTGTACAACAGTTTGTAACTCTGTGTCTTTTGCTGTTTGTCCTGCTATTTGTCTTGATTTTATGTCTGAAACAGGCAGGGAAGCAGTGATCATACTCACATGAGCCTCAACGTCGTCTCCAGTAGAGCTCACATGACTCACTGTGGGTGCTTGGGATAGTGCATCTGCTAGCACTATGTGTTTACCTTGTGTGTAGATTAAATCAAAGTCATATCTTTGTAGCTTCATCATGAGACGCTGAATCCTTGGAGACATCTCATTTAAGTTTTTCTTTATGATAGCAACCAGTGGTCGATGGTCTGTCTCCACTGTAAAAGTGGGGAGGCCGTAGATGTACCCATGAAACTTTTCCAGTCCAACCACCAAGCCTAGACATTCCTTTTCAATCTGGGCGTACCGACACTCAGACTCAGTCATAGACCTGGAGGCATAAGCAACAGGCTTCCAATCCTCTCCCTCTGCTTGCAGTAAGACCGCACCAAGGCCATCTTTCGATGCATCTGTGGACACCTTGATTCTCCTGGTAGGGTCAAAGAAAGTGAGTACAGGTGTAGTAGTCAGCGTTGTTTTGAGTTTTACCCACTCTTGTTCATGCTTTGCTGTCCATGCAAACTCATTTTCCTTATGCAGGAGGTCTCGCAGGCAGGCAGTCTTGGCTGACAAATTAGGAATGAATTTTCCAATGAAATTGATCATTCCCATGACCCGTAGTACTCCTTTCTTGTCTGTGGGCCGGTATGTATGGCTCCAGTACGGCTTTTATTTTGTCTTTATCTGGCTCTATTCCTTGAGCAGACAGCTTATCTCCTAGGAATGTAATTTCCTGGACGCCAAACTGACACTTGGCTTTGTTGAGTTTCAGTCCATTCTTCTGGACACTCTGCAGCAATTTGGTCAGTCTCTCATTGTGTTCCTGAAAAGTAGAGCCCCAGCAGATGATATCATCCACGTAGACCCGGACTCCTTCTAGACCTTCTATTATGTGTACCATTGCTCTATGAAAGATTTCAGATGCCGATATGATACCAAAGGGCATCCTGAGGAAACAGTATCGGCCAAATGGTGTGTTGAAGGTACAGTATTTTGTGCTCTCTTCTTCTAACTTGAGCTGCCAAAAACCTTGAGCTTTGTGAAAAATCCAGCTTTGTGAAGTACTTAGCACCTGACATTTCACTGGTGATTTCTCCTCGCTTAGGGATTTGGTAGTGTTCACGCTTTATGTTTTCATTCAAATCCTTTGGATCCATACATACTCGTAGTTCATTGTTCTTCTTTTTAACACACACCATTGAGTTGACCCAATCTGTAGGCTTTTCAACCTTTCTGATAATTCCAAGCGTGGTCATCCTTTCCAGCTCTTTTTTAAGACGATCACGCAGGGGTGCAGAAACTCTCCGTGGAGCATGTACCACAGGCTGAGCATCATCCTTAAGCTGGATCTTGTATGTAAACGGCAAGACACCAAATCCTTTGAAGATGTCGGGGAAGCTATGTACAATCAAGTCTACTGAATCGTGTGGTGTGTTCTTAGCTGCACTGTCACAGTTGATGCGGTAGACTCTTTTAACCAATCCCAAATCCTCACAAGCTCTATCACCTAACAGTGAATCATGTCCTTCAGCAACAACAGAAAACAGTATATGGTGCACTTTGCTCCTTGACGTTACTTTTAGTCTGCACACACCAAAACAGTCTATTTCCTGTCCATTGTAGTCCTTCAATGGTATTGTCTTTTTCTGCATTATGGGTTTTTCTTTCATGGCTTTAATGTCACTTACACTTATCAAATTTGCTTTTGCCCCAGTGTCAAGTTTCAATGTAACTAATTCTCCATTTATCTGCAGCGGCACAATCCATTTATCCTCTTTTACTGAATTCACCTCATAGTCAGCATTGCTCATTACTGTGGGCTTCACATTTTCTGTGGCTTTATCTGATGTATATTCCTACAATTCCTATATTCCTACAAAGAATGTCTCACATAAATCAGTGTCCTCAACAACATGCACAGATTGTCCTTTACATGATTTTCCTTTTGAAAAACACTGCTTGGCAAAGTGATTCTTACCATTACATTTTGTGCACATTTTACCAAACGCTGGACATTGCCTCGGTTGATGCTGGTAACCACACCGTTTGCAACTGAATGTCCCATCCTGAGACTTCTTTGCATTCTTGAACTGCACATTCTTCTTCCCCTTGAAGGATACAGCACCAATTTCTGCACTGTCACCAATTACAGTTGCACCATTATTTATGTCACTGAAGGTCTTAGCATGCTTTTGAGCCAATTCATTGGCATGGCAAATTTTTACAGCATCCTCCAGTTTCAGTTCAGTTTCTCTCAAAAGACGTTCGCTGACCTTTTTGTCATATATTCCAAAGACAATCTGATCACGTATCATGAATGATTTCAAATCCGAAAAATTACATGTCTGTGCCTTAAATTTCAGATCTGTGAGAAAGCTATCAAATGTCTCATGTTGCTGCTGTGTACATGAACGAAACACATACCTCTCATAAGTTTCGTTTTTCTTCGGAGAACAATGAGCATCAAATTTCTTTAGCACTTCCTCCAGTTTCTTGTCATCGTCAGGTTGATCAAACACGAACGTATTGAACATTTCAATCGCATTTGGACCTGCTATGGTTAGCAGTAATGCTATCTTCCGTTCGTCTGGTTTATTCTCCAACCCGATCGCCGAGATGTACAGCTCGAATTGCTGTTTAAAAGTCCGCCAATTGCAGTCAACATTACCTGTGAGCTTCAAACCCTCCGGTGGCCTCAGTGACTCCATGTTGCGTTTCACAATTGTCCTCAGCTTAACTTCAATAACCACTCCTGGTACCATGTAATGTTCATTCCTTTTTCAATGATAACACATTGTTGTAATGAACAGCTAGCTTGTGCTAGTCATTTATTTGTTATTCCTCTTAAAACATCCTGTCACCATGATCACCATAAAAGTCCCAGTTCCTCTCTTGAAGTACACAGTAAATTATCCTCCAGCACCACCTTGTGTCTACATGGATATATTACATGTTACTGAATATCATTACATGTGTCACATAGACAGGACTAGGGCTGGACGATATATTGCATGACATTGTTATGCGCATCTCGTCAGTAAAGCCGGTTCCTTGATTAGTAATAAATCGCCATCACCTGCTTTCAGATGGAGCGGCATTTACTACACAGAGCCGTAGTTCACTGACAAGCTGAGCCATATCGCATTAATTATCACGGACGTATCGCCTGCGATGATTAATGCGATAATTAATGCGATAAGATGCGCATAACAATGTCATGCGATATATCGCCCAGCCCAAGACAGGACATTCACAGACAGTGCAGTCTCTTTTGTCATGTCGCTCTTGAATGGTTTACAAGCATTTGCATGAATAAGAGCGGGATCATATAATATAACGCTACTCAAAGAATGACAAAAATTAACGGATGATGCCTGCGTTTTGCGTTAAATATATTAACGCATTAAAATGGATACAAATATATAGTTGTTTTTTTAAGCCACATTACACAGACAGTAATCAACAATTATACCACTCAAGTCAGTCAAAAGAGACAGTGCTGTGACAAAACATTGCATGTCAACAAATCATCTGCACAAAAACACAAAGTGAGCTTTAACAGCGGATGTCAAGCTGATGAGGGAAAGTAACTACACATAGTTAATTGCTGTCTGCCTTTTACCATTGATTTGTGGCTGTCAGACTGCATATGAAATCTTACGGAGTTAATTCCCATTGTAGCTACCCAACTTAACCCTCTGGGGTCTGAGGGGTTTTCTGGGCCCTGGAGGTGTTCTGACATGCTCTGACATTTGTGCTTTTTTCAGTTATTTATAAACATGTTAATGGCAAAGGTGTAAATTCACTCTATATAGCACAAACAGGGCTACCATAATATGTACTCAAGATGCATGTATATGTTTGAATTTTTAAGAGAATAATGTTTATGCGTGGTTATTGAAAAAAATAAAAATGAAAGTTGCTGAAATAAGACCACAAAACTCATACAAAATATGTGTCCACAAGACTTTTGACTAATGGATGTTGTGTAACAGGTTTTGCTTGGAAAGCCAATATGCGAGGGGGGCGTGAACGAGGAGTGGTTTACACCTGAGAATACAATGTCCCACCCACTCTGCATAATGAGCCATTCATTCAGGTGTGACACTAACTGAGCCACAATGCAAGGACAAAAGATATATTTAGAAGAAGACTTATATTGACCATTTAAGATTTTGCTTACATCTATCTTGTAAATATGTTTTGCTATTTTATTAAAAAGGTTACAATTACAACAATTACAATTTCAACAATATTTCAAGTGTACTCTTTCTTTGTAAAAAAAAATTATTATAGGCCTACATTTTATCATATGTATTCATTAGTTTGAATATAGCCAACATTGGAACAGCTAACATCTTAGTTGATGACTTTATTTTTGACAAAAATAGTATTATATTTTTATCTAAAACATCATCATTCCTTCACACAGAAACGCGATTTAAATTTAAACTGTCTTTTTGCGAGCTGTGGTAAACAGCGCGCATCTCTGCGGCTGCCATTCATTCACAGAAACGCGATTCACTTGAGAAGGAAAAAAAACTTACTACAGTATTCCTCAGCTCAGTCGGATCCTTGCTCCTCGAAATACCCGCACTTCTGAGGTAGATTTTCCATTATTATTATTCCTCACAGCGCTGCGAGATGGTGTAAACAAGTAGGCTACAATGATATG